>NC_081411.1:212829743-213072153 GCF_030272615.1 Cryptomeria japonica
TGATGTATGAGTTATGCTCAACCGGTAGTTGTTCCAACCGGTATTCTATGTCATTTAATGTGTAGTCTTTAGACTATCGGTATTTTGCAGAAGATGGTTTACTGGTCACAGATTGACTGAAGACCCCAAGTGGTACGAGGATCTCAAGCGGAACGAAGGACCCGAGCGGTAGTCAATTTTTTATCAGAACACTTTGATATTCAAGTCTTCAATTTTGACAACTGGTAATCGCTATATTGTATTAACCGATATATATCTGTGATGAGTTACCAACTAGTATTATTGTAATGTGTGATGAGTTATCATCCACCGACACTTTGGTGGTGTTTTTGTGCCATGTTACCAAATGTGTCTAGATGCACTGTACCTAGGAACTTGTAGTCTAATCTTATTGGACCGACATGAAATCAGATTCCTTTATAAGGACATCATGTCTAGGTTTTGTATGTGAGATAGAGAAGGAAAGGTTATTATGTGCGATCATTGAAGAGAAGGTTAGGTCTATGTAAAGAGATAGAGTGTGCAGATATAGAAGACTGAAGTATGCTAAAATGCATTAACAAGAATTTGTAAAGGATATAATTAACCATACTGTGCTATTATCTAGATCATTCACTTGTTGATTACTCACATCATTGACAAGTCTGAAGCCCTTAACCGAGTAGGCTCAACAAAGCCTTTGTAAATCCTCTAACAAGGTGGTTCACAACTATGGATCTTAAATCCTCTAACGGGTAGTCTTTAACAAGACTTATCTCCTAATAGAGATTTAGATTCCTAACAGGATCTGTTCTGGTGAAGAACATTGTATGACCTTAACTGGTCTGACCTTAACTAGTCTAGTTACTATTCTGCAGATAGTTACTTGTGAGTTTTTGCTCATCGTGGTTTTTCCCATTTGGGTTTCCATGTCAAATATCTTGTGTTATAGTGATTGTACTTTTGTGGGTGAATGCTTTGTTTGCTATTTGGTTTGCATTTATCTTAACCGGTTTATTAGTGAATCTGCTTCACCGGTTATCTACTAAATTATTTAAGAGTTTGCTTACAACAATTTTTGGCATACTAATTCACCCCCCCTCTTAGTATTCATCAGTCGCTTTGTCATGGTTCATCTTTATTTTCTTATTATTTGCTAACCATGCTTGTAATGATCTATTGAGTGTTTTGTGTTGCGGCTACAGGTATCACACTTCATAGGCATGACAATAGCCAATCTAGGACACAAGCCTTTGAAAATCTATTTAATGTTATGCAATATGGATTCTTTGTAACTTAATCAATGCAAAGCTAATAATGAATGCAACAAAAGCCATCTTTTTGGTTGTCCCAATGTGCTTTTTATCATCATTGAGATTTTAAAATGTTAGAAGATAGTGCAAACATTGAGGTATAATTGATCCATGATGACCTGCGTACTTCTTACATGATTTTTGATTTTGCAAGTTTTAAAAGAATCTAGGTATGATTAACCAAGATGACCTGAGTATTCCTTGTGTTAAACAAACAAGAGTTGATCTTTTTCACATGTGAATTGGAATGGTCCTCGATGATCTCTTTGTTGATTTTTAGTTCTTGGACCTATTCGCATATGTATAAAGATCAACTCACAAGCAACAGACAAATAAAATATCATGTCCCTTCCTTGCTCCTCTAGTTGATGACATCCTTGAGTTGCTTAGGAAACATGATAAAAAAATCAATATACCACAAATGAACATTCATGCTTATTGATGTTAGTCGTTAGATAAAATCCATCCTACTAGTTAGTTTACAATGTGATCCATTTTGGTTCTAGATGTGGTTTGGTCTTCATCACTTGTTTTCATGATCTTCGTTTTGCAATGTAAATCTTGTTGTTTGGTTGCCTATTTGTTGTAAGCTCAACATGGATTGCCCTAACTAGGTTTGGGATTTTTCCCCTAGTCTAGAAAAAAACTTTATTATGGATATATACGATGATCACCAAGCCATGGTGAGACGATGTTGTGATGCCTAATTACATGAACATGGGGCTTTATTATGGATATGCACAATGATGGTGAAAAGTAGAAGCATGACATATGTACCCATAGATGGAAGAGTCGATCTATCACAAATAGCGCCTATTTCCAGGTTTTCACCACTTGCTTTTATCTCACCTTTTTGATATTTTATATTTTTTTTGGATTTTTCTACTTTTTCACTTTTTTGTTTTTTTTTTCTGATTTTTTTGTATTTTTTGCTTTTTGTTTTTTTTTTGTGTTTTTTTTTTGCTTTTACCCATGCATTAGACAAATTAGGTGTAGAACTTCTTGAGGTGGATTTTGTTGATAGTTTACTCAAATAGGTCCCCTTCAGGCATAAATAACTGATATGCCCCCAATCCATATGTTGAAATGATGGCAAAAGGACCTAGCTAATTAAGCTCAAATTTTCCTTTCTTCTCTTGATCCTATTGATTGCGGGGATTCTCTTTCAATACCAAATCACCAATATGAAACATCCTTGGTCAGACTTTGTGGTTGTATCTTTGTGACATTCTTTATTGGTAAACCTTCATATTATCGCAAGCATTCTGATGACGCTCATCCAACAACTCCAACTCTTGTAGTCTATATACTTGGTACTCTTCATATAGAATGAGTCCTTTCAATGATACTCAGAGTGAAGGCAGCTTGACCTCAATGGGTAAGATGGCTTCTGATCCATATACAATGGAATATGGTGTGGCTCTTGTAGGGGAGTGGGTGCTAGTATGGTATGCCCACAAGGTAAGGTTTAGTTGAATGTGCCAATCGCAACCAACATCATTAACAATTTTCTTTAGGATATTAAGAATGGTCTTGTTCAAGGCTTCTGATTTTCCATTCCCTTGGGGATAATAAGGTGAGGAAACTTGGTGTTGGATATGGAATAGGTCACAAAGCTCTTGTACATATTGGTTCTTGAATGGTCTACCATTGTCAGTGACAATGGATATGGGAATGCCATAATGATAGATATGGTAATTTAGGATGAATGAGGCTATTTGTTTGCTGGTGATTGTGGTTAATGGGACAAATTCAATTCATTTTATAAAATACTCAATTCTTATGATAATGAACTTATTGTCGTTTGAGGAAGGAGGATGAATCTTACACACGAGGTTAAGACCCCATTGACAAAAAGGCCATGTAGAGGTCAATGGTTGTAGCTCTTGTGCTAGTGCATGTATGATTTTTCCATGAATTTGATACTTCCTACACTTTTTAGCAAACAGAAAAGATTATTTCTCCATTTTTAGTCAATAGTTCATAAGAGCTTCTTTGCAAGAGTAAGAAAACTTGAACGAGTGCCATAAATACCTTCATGAACTTCTGGCAAGGCCTTCTCAGATTCTTCTCATTCAAGACACCTGAGGAGAGTACCATCTAGACCTCGTCAATAAAGGGTATCCACAATGATGGTATAATGAGCGGATTGTCTTATAAAGTTTCTCTTTTGGCTTCTTGATAGGTCAAGGGCAAGGGTATTGTCTTTCAAGTAGGTATAAATCTAGCCATGGAAGGTGGAATCGGATCCTACTAGGTGACAAATGGCTTGGGTATCGGGACAATCATAGGCAAGATGAAACAATTCTTCTACCAGGAATTCATAACGAGCTTGATGTTCCCGAGTTTGTAGAAGAGAAGCAATTGTTGCCATAGCATCTACAACTTTTTTATCAGTCCTTGGAATTTGTTAAAATGTGACTTTGACAAAATACTTCTTGAAGTCATCAATCATCATTTTGTAAGGCATCAAATTGTCATCCTTTGTTTGATAATCATCGCTGACTTGGTTAATTACTAGTTGTGAATCCCCATAAACATGTAGCTCTATGATATTCCATTCAACAACCATTTTGATCCTCATAACTAATGCCTCATATTCTACTACATTATTGGTACAAGGAAAACTCAATCCATATGACTTTGAGATTGTATGCCCTTGGGATGTTATGAACAATATGCCAACTCTTGATCCGTGTTGAGTATAAGACCCATTGAAGTACAATTTCCAAGGGTGTGATGTAATATTGAAAATATTTGCATCGGGGAATTCAATGTGTATAGGATGATCATCTTGCAATGGAACTTCGGCTAATCGATTTGTGATCACTTCCCCTTTGATTGCTCTTTTATCCATGTATTGAATGTCAAATTCACTCAATATCATCACCCATTTGGCTAGTCTTCTTGTGAATGTTGCTTTGCTAAGAACATACTTGAGTGGACCGATCTTAGCTATTAGCTTGACTTTATGATTTAACATGTAGTGCCACAATTATTGAGAAGCAAACACCACTACTAAACAAGCTCTTTCAATGAATGTGTAGTTTAAGTTCATAACCAGTTAGTGTCCTACTAATATAGTAAATGACTCTTTCTTTTCCTATTGAATCTTCTTGTGCTAACAAAGCTCCCAATGATACCTTGGTGGCTAAAATGTAGAGTCAGAGTGGCTTTCCTTCAATTGGTGACATTAAGATAGGTGGATTCATCAAGTATTGTTTGAGTTGATTGAAGGCTTCTTTGTATTTTTTATCATTCTTGAAAGGAACATTCTTGAGTAACAAATAAGTAAATGTATGGTAGTTGTCAGCTAGTTGTGAGATGAATCTTCAGACAGATTATAGTCTTCCTTGCAGAGATCTCAATTGACTGATATTTCTAGGAACTGACATTTCCATGATTGCTTAAACTTTTGTTGGATCTAGTATTTCTAGATGTACTTCCTTGGTAACTGATTTGGCTAGCAAGTCATCTACATAATCTTCCATGAATGCATGCATCATGTCGTGAAAAATGGTAGTCATTACACATTGATAGGTCACCCTTGCATTCTTTAACCCAAAAGGCATGACATTCCAACAATATGTACCCCATGGGCATGTGAAAGTTGTTTTGTCTTGATCTTCTGCTGTTATCTTTATTTGATTATATCATGAAAAACTATCCATGAGTGATAGCATAGAATGTCATGTTGTTAGATCTATAATTATGTCTATATTGAGCAAAGAAAATCCATCCTTTCAATAGGCCTTATTAAGATCTCTAAAATCTGTGCATATTCTAATGTTCTTATCGGGCTTAGATACTAGAACAATATTTGAGATCCCTTCTGCATAGTCGATGGGTTGGATGAATCCTACATCTAGTAGTTTCTTCAACTTTGCTTTTACCAGGAGAGCTATGTGTAGGTGCATCTTCCTCAGTTTCTATTTTACTAGTTTGGTGCCAAGAGATATAGATAGATGATGCATTATCAAATCAGGATCTAGTCCTGACATGTCAATGTAGGACCAAGCAAAATTGATTTGCCTTTCTTTGAAGAACTTGGTGAAATCTGGCCTTTCTTGCTCTGTCAGTGATGCAACCATATGTATGATCCTTGTCGTTTCTTTGGTGCCAATATCCTTTGCTTTTGTAGGCTCAATAAATATATAAGATCTATTCCGATAACACTCTGGTAGAGTGTCAAGCCTCTAATCCTTCAACGCCTCTAAGAGGTTTTCATTATTGGATACACCCTTTCTTTTTACTTTTTCTTGATCTAATACTGTCATTGCATAGTTTTCACCATTAGATCGATTGTTTATTTTATTAATTTTGTGACTAAGAGGCTTGGCACTCCCCTGATTATGTGTTTTGTATCTGAATTCACTGGTGTAACTTTTTTCAGGATCTATGAAACAAAGATAGTTAACAATAGCATCATCATTGGGAAAGATGAGTATATCAAAAGGTTCATTTTGTTCCCAATCAATAAGTTTTGGATGTACCAAGGGTAAAGAGTCATTTGGTTGGTCAAGGTCAAAAGAGGTAAGGGTCATGATGGAAATATTGTCATGGGGTTCAATAGTAAGGTCAAGATCTATGATGTTACTCTCCTCAAGATCATCTATCTTGCTCAGTATTTGATTGTCCTCACTAGAGTCATTGATATGTTGTGATCCAAATCCAAATGGTCTAAACCCTGAGCTTTGTCCTTTATAGAGTATAGGTGCATATGTTTGGATTACATCAATGTCTTTCTCATCACAAGATATTTCATCAGGTGAATCCCATTCCCATTCGTCTAAGTCTGTTTCAGAACTAGCTTGCAGCTTGAGAATTTGTCCATAAAGGTCGTGTGTAGCCTCTTCCTTTATCTCTTCTTTGTATCCTAGTCCTGTCTTGTCTCTTCTATTGGATTAAGTGGGTTGAATGGGTTCCACAACACCTTCTTTTCTTTTTCCAATAAGACCTTTTCCCTCATACCCCATCTTTTGCATAATTTTGAATCCATTACCATATTGGTTTGTTGGTACTTTGATATTGGAGGCCACTTCTTTAGCTTCATTCTCATCTTTGTACAACCATTGAAGAATGTCTTTATCAACATTTTCATCAACTAGAGTGTCGACTCTTACAAATGTGCCTTCAAAAATCTTGATTGGCTTCGAAGATTGTTGTTTAGATGTTGATGGTTGTCCATTTGATCTTGGTGAAAATTGGTAACTTTGAGAGGCATAAGGAATGCTCAAAAGAATATTCTCCAATTCCCTTATCTTTGAATTGGATATTTTTCTCAAAATATTTTGACAAAGATTTTAGCTAACTTTCATTACTTTTATGACTTGAAGAAGTAGAAGCAAGAGATTCCCTGTTATGTGGTACAATGTCATCTTGCATTGGTCTAAGGTTTCTACAATATCGGAAGGGATTTGAGTCTAATGAAATTGTGATTTCTTGACCATTATATGGAAACTTTAAACATTGGTGGTACGTTGATGGTACTGCTTGTATTTCATGGATCTAGGGTCTACCCAAGAGTATGTTGTAAGACAAGTCTATGTCTAAGACTTGGCAGGATTTATCTTTTTGAATTGGTCCCACTCTGATTGGCAACAACACTAATCCTTTAGAAGATCTTTCTTCATCATCATAAGCTTTAATGGTAATCTTTATTTTTTGGATCTATAGCATTTTCAGAAAATCCTAATGCACAGATAAGCTTTAAGGTACATATATTTAAACTGGTTCCTCCACCTATTAAAATACATTTGACTCGATGCTTATAAATTAGGACTTTGATATGAAGCAGATCATTGTGTGGACGATTCAAGGATACATCATCTTTCTCAAAAAATGATAGATGATGAGGTGTGGTTAAATGTTCCACCATGGCTTGGAATTTAAAGGTATCCAAGTTAGTAGGTACAATGGTGTCTACTAGAGCCCTTTCTAGAATATCTTTGTGTGTAGGTGAGATTTAAAGAAGCTCTAGTGTGGATATCTATGCCAGAGTCTTTTGCAATTGATCCATTATGTCATATTGTTTCGAAGAAGTAGTGGATATTTTAGATGTGATCCCTTTCAATATGAATTTAGATTGACCTCTTGTAGTCACACTTACTGGTGCTTTTTCTTATTTTTCTTTGATTTTGATGACATTAACTTGTGTATCCAATGTTGAAATGTGGTTGATCACATTGTCATAGATGTAATTTACCTTACTTCCTTTGTTTTTTGTTGAAGATGGCTCTCCTTTTTCATAATTCAGAAGAGGGTTCTTGAAAGCTCCATGTGTGTCATTTGTCTTGTGGCCTTCAACAGTTATATCACCTCTATCTATCAAGTCTTGTACCAAATGTTCTAACCTTTGATAGTCATCCATTCTATGTCCCTTGCTTCTATGATAGTCACAATAGTGTGCATCATTCCACCATGATGGTTTAACTCTCGGTTCAAAGTCTTATGTATTCAGTAGCATTATGAGGTTGTTTGCAAGAAGTTCTTTGAAAGTTGATTCAAGTGATTGTCCCAAGGGTGTGAATTTCCTTCAAGATGGAAAAGAAGGTGGTTTTAGTTTATTATTCTCTTGATTATTTGGAGGTGTAGTACTTGATAAATTGAGGACAGGTTGTTTTGATTTCATGTTGCACGTGTCAACTCCATCATTGACAATGTTATTGTTTCTTGTCTTTCTTGTCCAAAATTTTTATTTATCATTGGTGTTGTTGTTGTTGTTAGGATTGCTTGAATAGTTAGAATAGTTTGGTCCTTCTTTATAAATCTTTATTTCACCCCTTTTCACCAATGCTTCTCCTATTTTGATCTCATTTTCAATAAGCTTGTTGAAGTTAGGTGGACATTGTAGTTCAAGAGCATAACTTTTCTCATCATTTAGGCTATGGATGAAAATATCCATCTTATAGATTGTTTAGGTAGGGTTCGAGGATATTTAGAAGATATTTGTCTCCTTCTTTATAAGAAAGTTAGGAAAGGTTCTCTAGTTTTCTATTTTGTGTTGCAGAGATGAAGCATGGTTACTTCGTGTTTGATGTTGTATGAGTAATGAGTGACAAATTTGTCCACTAAATCTGCAAATGATTTGATGCCAGGGGTAAGTTTTGAGAACCATTCCATGGCTTGTCCTCTTGAGCTCTTTAGAAACAATCTCATCAAGTAAGTATCTTCACGTGACACCTTCATGCTTGTTGTACAAAACTCCCTAACATGATCTTGTGGATCTGTTTTGCAACTATACTTGTCATACTTGGGGGTTTCAAAATTAGGCGAATAACATAATTCTTGATGAAGGAAGATAAATGGTGATTAAAAGTGGCATAATTTTGTTGCCAAATTAGGACTTATCAAGCAACTTTTGATACAATAAAGAAGTCTTCTCAACATAGGAGTAGGTTGAGGAAGCTTTTGGGTGTAGATTTAGCCCCACATTTGAGATATTGGTAATTTGGACCTTGTCACCAAATACTAATAGGACAATTTTTTTGAAAGTGTTGATCAATTGAGGGGAAATATAATTTTCAGGAGAGTATTAGATACCCCTAATCCTGAGCCAACAAATTTAGTAGTGCATGCAACCATGTTTAGACAACTAACTGTAAAGAAATTGTAGCAAGACCACAACGAGTTGCAAAAGTTATATATGGATGTATTGGTAAAGTTAAGGGCTTGTGAAGAGAAGGATATGCCATCTTCTAGTACCCCTGTACCCATACTTACTAGTCCCTCTGGTGAATATTTTCTATCAATTAGAGAGGCCATACTTATAGAAATTATAGAGTTGGAGGATGAAGTGCAAGAACTAAAGGGGGATAAAATGGAAATTTTTAGTAAGATGTTAGATTTAGTTTACCGCAGGTTTGGTAAAATAAATGGAAAGGTAGATGATGCATATAAGGGATATGAAGACCTTAACTAAGCCTTGGTTAAGCATATACAAGATTCAACTAATCACAAGGAGATGATAAGCAAATGGATGCCAAAGAATGTTGTAATTAAACAACTGATCAAACCATCCAGACATGATCCAAATAAGCCACCAAAGTTCTAGGGTGTAGCTAAGACAATTTTTGCTTTGGATGAAGTGGTTCAACATATGATGAAGCTCAATAGACAATTGAATGATAAGTTTGTTGGCAATTGACACTTATTCGGTGGCTTCTGATGGATGATTATTAGTTTAGGGTTGTCATTGATGGCAACTCTTCTAGATATTCCTATCTGGTAATCACGAATCTTGATTTCTGGAAGAGGATGTCAACCGGTATTTTAGGTTCAACAGAGCAGTTTTGGTCTGGAAGCTTTCCTATGATTAAGGTGTCATGAATCATGTATGGGATGATTGAGCTGACATAAAGACATCATTTTATCATTGTTTTGGTGATTCACATTAATATTTGGTAATCCGGTCAAGTCGACATGTGACTACATGTTACATTAGTAGACCAAGTTGATAAATGATCTATTTTGTGATTGCGAATATATAAGACCGGTGTGGGAGATATTTTTGAGGGATGGTATGATTGTATGCGAGTGAGTGGTGATCGAGAATCTATTTTGGCACAATTTCACGTGCGCATTCTTGATCTGGTAGCTGACTGAGACAAAGAACAAAGTAGAACAATAGAGCTAACACAGTCAATATCTTTGGCACTCAACCAGAACTCATCCAGGCATTGCAGATGCTATTTTGGAGTCTATTTATTGTAATACATCACTGTATATGATTTGTAAGGAAGTGAGCCTTCCGGGGCTGTAGCCCTTATTGTATTTGAGTAGTGAGCTCTAGGAAGTGTACCTAAATGCATGTGCATTCCCCAAATTGTAATATTGTTTTGATATTGGTCATAGTGGAATAATATTGTGGGTTCAAATCCCACCATGGTTTTTCCCATTTGGGTTTCCACGTAAAAATCTCGGTGTTATGATTTTGTGGTCGATTGTTTTATATTCCTGCATTTCAATTTCATGTTTATGCTTATGGTGGTTTAAAGTCAAAATAGAAATTTTAATAACTGGTAGATCATTGATTCACCCCCCCCCCCTCTCAGTGATCCTTGATTCCAACAAAGTTGAGGATAAGTTCTGAAAGAGAGAATGTCTGAGCAGTCCGTTGAGGAAAAAGATTTGGAAATGCAAAATTTGTTGAATGAATGTATTAATGCATAAAAGAACTTATCAACATGTATTGAGGAATTGAGAGGTTGTTGTTACAAGTGTGGGTTGTCGTTGCACCAAAAGATCGATTTGTCAATGCCCGATACAACCAGTAGACTTATAAAATCCATAAGAGGCTGTTAAACTATGTCACGAATCTCCGCAAGAGATGTTGGCCCACTACCAACAATCCCCCTCCCAACGTCACTCGTTGTGGCCTGCGTGATTCAAACTTGTGACCAAGCTCTGATACACTTGTTACAAGTGTGGGTTGTCGTTGCACCAAAAGATCGACCTGTTAATGCCCAATACAACCACTAGACTTATAGAATCCACATGAGGCTGTTAAACCATGTTGTGAATCTCCGTGAGGGATGCTGGCCCACTGCCAACAGTTGTATCTATCATGCTAGCAAAATCTACAAGTATTGTATCTCTTGGCTGGCAACTGCAGGAAAGCACAAAAGTAAGATTGATGCTATTGAAGATGAAATGACAAATCTAGGAAAGTCTTTTGATTTTCTAAGTGATAAGGACGGTGAGAAGAGGATAAGAGTTAATTCTCTTCAAGTTGATCTCTTATTGTTGCAAAGGCAGAAAGAAGACTTTGTGAGCATGTTTTGGAAAGTTAAGGAGATTGTTGAAGCTAAGCTAGAGCATTTTTTAGCATTGCTTGAGAGTGCAGTCGAGTATGAGAAAAATCCATTTTCTCTGGATAATTTTTTTGAATTCAGTTGATCTTTTAGTTAAGTGTATAAGTATTTCAGTAAGTATCAAACTGGCTACACATTCTTGGGAAGTTCTTCTTTTAGATCTAAAAGAAAAATACAAGTTTATATTTCCGAAGAAGAGCAGCTGAAAGTTCTGATGTGATATTTAAGTTTTGATATTTTTGGGTGTATATATCTGTTCTTTCTTTTCTTTTTCATCAAAGGCATCCTTTGTCCTTGATGTCAAAAGGGGGAGAAAAGAATATGGATTTGAGGAGTTGCATAAGGGGAGTTGTGCTCAGTTATGTTTTGAATATGTTTTTCCATCAATGACAAAGGGGGAGATTGTTGGGGATTGTTAGAATTGTGTTAATAATGTTGTCATTGATGTCAAACTAACTATCTGGTTTTGACCAAACAATGTATGTGGTCTGAACATTGGTCTGGATGTTATGGATGTTGTGAGTGTTATATGTGAGGATTGCATGTAATCAATATGTGCAGTTCAGTGTTGTGGATGATGAGTCTTGAGGTTTCTTGGAGTTCTCATTATCCTAGTGTTAGGAGTTCTCATTAATCTCGAAATCAGCTATGTGTCTCGATGTTAGCCACTTCGATAATTGTCAAAAGTATCTCTTTAAGTTTTATGTTATGGTTTTCTTGGTATGCATGTAATCTACATTTTGGAGATATTCAACTTGATTTTGTGATAATGGATCGGTATTCTTGGGACCGGATGACCCTGCTCCATTCCAATAATCTCGGTGTATGCATTGGCAATCAGAGTATGTAAAGGAAGCTTGTATAAGTCTTGCAGAGGCCAACATGAGCATATTAATAATGTGTTGGGATTAGGTGACACACGATTTTGTATTTGTGCTCTCTGATACACACACACACATATGTAGTAGCATAAGCAAGGAAATAGAGAAGAACAAGACTAAGTGTTTGAAGGTGTGTGATGTTTGAAAGTTGGTAGCAAAGATAGCAATGTGTGAAGTGTGTGTTGCGAACAACAAAAGGATATAGTGTTGTAGTGGTGTAGTAGTCCTTTATTAGACATGTAGCAGGACAATTGTGCAGAGATCTCTAACTGAATTTTTTGTAAAGTTTGATATTTGTAATCTAAGATTAACCTTAGAAATGATCCCATGCATTTGGAGATGCTATCCCTTTTAGTTCAACCCTTTTACTTGCATTGAGCATTTCGACAGTTAGCCATCTCTTTATTGTATCTGTAGTGAGTAGTCCGACAATGAGCCATTTTTGTAATCTGGCAATGAGCCACCTCTCTTTGTAAACACAAATAAAACTAGTCATATTCTCTTGAGAGTTAACACTCTCCGTGGTTTTTCCCATTGGGGTTTTCCACATATAAATTCTGATGTTTATCTTGTGGTTGTGTTCTTCATGATTAGTCTGCATTAATTGCTTTATTCCAATCAAGTTTGTTTGATATTAAAATGGAAGGTTATAATTGTGAAGAAAAGTTTTAATCTTTGGGAATACCGATTCACCCCCCCTCTCTCAGAATTCTAGTGCTTTCAACCTGATCAACATTATGACCTTATCAATACATATTTTCTATATGGTATACCTAGTTTATTGCTTCTATTCAAGTAATGTATTAAACATGCTTTAAATGAGATATGGTGGAATGCGCATGGTGTTAAAGGATCCTTTAGAAGAGATGCAAATAATACCCTTTCCTAGATATATTGTGGCAATGCAACAATATTACTATTACCAATCCTCTAAGTATGAAGTGTTGTTGTAAAAAAGAAGGCACTTGCATGTAGGGTTTGACTCTGTTACTTGGGATAAGCATTGACATGAGGGTATATCCTAGTTCAAAAACTAGATTCTTAAACCTTAAAATCAGAAAACAAACACTTTTACTTCCTTTTAGGTGTTCAAGTTGTTCCATGTTCTCAAGGTGCTGGACAAGATAAATATTAAGGATTTAGATTTGAGATAAGATCCATTCAAATCTTAATATAAGTGTGAGAACATTCTACTCCAATTAGTATGCCAATGTGTAGAGATTAAACATTTTAGATGTTGAAGTTAGGGATACCCCTTATGTCTAGTAGAGCCTAAAGTGTAGAGGAGAACAAGCCATTGTCACCTATTTGTTGGCTACTGATACGAGAGTCTTGATAATTGAAGATAGCAACTTTATAGAGATAATCAAGTAATCAATTATGAAAACCAACATCCCCTTCCATAAATTTTGTGTGGTAGTCTCATCTAAAAAAATTTAGATTTCAAAATTTACAAGACACAATTGTTTAGTTTCTCATGCCTTTTTGTCTAGTTTTCATCAATCTTCATCAAATATGTTATAAGTTCTCTTTTATTGTAAAAAATATAACCATTATTTTTTTTAAAGGAGACATCCCATCTTCAAATTTCACATCTCATATCTAGTATCACTGAATTTATTAGTATCCATATGAGAAGTAGAATCCATGGTTTATAATCCTTTCCTTAAATCTTCAAAACAACACAATTAAAAAGTTCCCACTAGCCAATTTTTTTATTTACTTTCTTATCATTTTTGGGCCTTGACCTTTTTAAGTAGGCCTTATTTTGTTGTGCTTTCCATTCTCATTTCACTTTCTACATTCTACTTCATATTTCCCCACCTGAGGGCATTTTGGCTTCTCATTTTTTCTTGCTTGCCATATTTCCTTCTATGTTTGCTTACATATTCTTTTCTTCCATTCATGCCTTTATCTTTTCCTTTTCCTTTATTCCTTTACTCGATTTGTTCTTTCACCTATTTTTTTCCTACTAGTTTCCTTATGCATCTTTATTTTCTTTTGTCCTTCATATTGTTACTGTGATGCATTATTTATGTTAGTCATGTTTGTTTACACACATTATGCCTATGGTACTTGCCATGACCTTATATCACAATATTATGGTTCTGAAGTTACCTATTAAGACTATTTTGCTTGCCATACTTATAGAATTACCTATACATCAGGGGCATTCTCTCTTCCTCCACACCATTTGCATTTTAGCCTACATGAGAGACATCATGCCTTCATTGCCACATCCTTTATATGGAAAGTATTGTGCCTTCCCCTAATTCTATTTATACCTTTATTACCTCACATTTTTTCTAGAGATATCCTTCGTATATCGGTGGCTACATCCTTATATTTAGGGAATCATGCTTTCACATCTCTTGTAGAACTCTCCTTCCTACGTCGAGAACTATATCTTTATATTTAAGGTGCCATGCTTTCTTAGCATCCTCTCATATTTGGGCATCCTCTCTCATCCTAGAAGCAGTTAATAAGTAATCAATATTATTATTTTTTAGTTTGGTGCACTAAAAGGAATGAAAAAGAACAATCATTCTACCACATTACTTGTTATCAACAAATCTTTACACAAGTTTTCTAGGGGTTGACCTAAGAGAACATGTACCTTAGTGACATTGATAACTTTCTAATACCACCACTCTTTAAATCATAGTAAACAAAGGTGAATTTAGCAAATCAGAGAGTACAAGCACATATTATGAGAAATCAAATTCATGTGATGCAAGGATAGAACTATAGACACAAACAATACCTAGAGATATAGATTCACCCCAAGACAAAATATAGATTTGACACAACCTACAAATAAGGAGGTAGCATTTCTAGAATGCAAATAACTTAGATTCTAATAATCTCCATCAATCATTCATCTTCTATAATTGAACTAAATATCCTTATCTATTAAATTAAATTTCTTAAAATAACACTTAGTTTATATTTGCATATACCCACCATAACCATCCACTATTAATATAGGTTAATTGTTACTTGTTTTGGATTAGCTTAAATTAAGCTTGATAAAAAAATATAATTCTTCACAATTTTTTTTTTTTTTTTTTGCTAAGAGGAATCAACAGGTTAGCCCAATGACTTGGAGTTTAACTTTAGACAAAGCAAGCCCCCTCATAACCCCTTAGATTGATGAAATTGTGTCTAAATAAGCTCACCACTAGATAAATTGAGGTGGAGAGAATCAAGCTTGAAACCTACATGGAATAAACCCAAAGCCCTTAGCCAACTACACTACCCATTCGAGACCTACATGGGTTAAGCTTATTTTCCTTTACATTTTCATGTCAACTATTTCCTAACTTTTATAAGCTGATATAAACTTTACTTAAAATGCCAACTGTTGTAAAAGCAAAAAATATTAATGAAATGAGAAAGTCCCTTAAAACGATCAAAGATGCTAGAAAATGACAAACAAGATAAGGGAAGGGCCTACTACAAGTCAAATGAGACTAAGGGTAGGTTCCCATTAGGGAGCAGTAGGAGGTCTCATGAAACAAAAAACAAAAATGTGACAATATTAAATAGATCTTTTCTTCAATAATAAAAGCCCCCATTTTTTAGTTAAAACTTTAACCTCATCTTACCATGCTACTCCTTAAGTGTATTAAATTTAAGCAATTGTAGGGAAAGTTAGGAAATGAAAATAGGCCATAACAAAAAAGGGAGGGCTAAAAATAACTAGCAATTCCTTATTGGAAAAAATGCCAGGTGTCTTCATAAATTTTTTTCCTCTTTTATTTGCCACCAAAATTTCCCCACTTTCATTTACCACCAAATTTTTCTTCCAAATTTTATGTGAAAAAATTAAATTAAAAAAAAAAATTAAGATGACTGCATAAAAAATTAAGCATCAAAATTAGGAGTTGCATGGACCACTAGCTCCACAAATTACTCCTAAAAATTAAGCAATGACTACTTGCCAAAATAAGCCAAGCAACTGGCTGAGGTCTTGCTCTAGATGGGTGCAATTAGACTGGGTTTAAAAATTACCTCAAGAGATTACACATTTTTTACCACTTGTCAATCATATGAAATTTTTATATTTCTATTCATTATTATTTTTAATTATTTTATATTTATTTACTCTAATTCATTAAATATACTAAATAATAAAATTCAAGAAACCATAATTTTTCATAAATTTAATAGATTAAAACTTTTAAGCTTAAACTACATTATAGAACACCCAATTTTTTTTTAAAAAGCCCTCCACACCCTAATTCGTATAGAATAGCTAAATACCACTCAATAGCATATTTTTTCATAGAATCTTACATACAAAGCATTACAAAATAAGTCAAGCGAATCGCAATAACTAATCAACACTTATGATATGGAGCAATCCCTGTTTCAGCATCTACCAAAGCTGGTGAGAGCAAAAACCCAGGATTCAATTGAACTCATTCTGAGGTCTCTATGGAGGACCCGCAAATCTGGACTCGATGCAGCCGAGAAAGCCCATTTGCAAGACCTCCTCCAACTTCCTTCGCACGAAGAATTAGACCCTGTAAGTTCGCATTATAGTGCTTCGCATTCTTTAAAATCTGTAAATTTAAGTC
Organism: Cryptomeria japonica; assembly: GCF_030272615.1. Taxonomy (NCBI): domain Eukaryota; kingdom Viridiplantae; phylum Streptophyta; class Pinopsida; order Cupressales; family Cupressaceae; genus Cryptomeria; species Cryptomeria japonica. The sequence continues at coordinate 212,846,312 of NC_081411.1, forward strand.
ATGCATGGATACACACCATAATCGTTGTACCACAATCTAATCATATGTCTACTGGAGCCACAGGGAGCCTTTTGGCAGTGGGTATATTTTGTGCTATGAGTGTCCCTCACTAGCATACACAACAACCTGTAGGAGTACTCGTGCTACAGAATTACTTTTAAACTTGGATATAAGCGGATATGATCCAGCTGAAATTATCAAGTTCTCATTTTTTCTTATAATTCAGTAGATTGTGCAAAATAAAAGTTGATGTCAATGATAATGACAATGGGAGATACTAATGTCACCTTTGAGCTAGTGCTCAATCGGGTAGGACATCCCTCTTGACGGAGAGGCGAGACCTTTGGGATTTTACTGTTTGTAGGGCTAGGGTGTTCATATTGTGACTAGGTAGAATCCCAGGTCACTCAGATTGCGTGACTCCACTGGCCAGTGTATATACCAAATTGTATAATTTCCTTGCAGCTGAGCCTGAAATTCAGAGTCCTTATAAACATGGGCTAGCAACTGAGAATATCTATCAGTGCTATGAAATAATTAAATTTGATATATGTTAAAGAACTACTTCGATGCATGTAGTCATAGAAAATAATTTTTTTGAAGTTATTTTTGATTCCCATAATTCCATGGTAAATTCTACAAAGTAAGATCGCTATGGAAATTTGTTCCTAACATTAGAAAGAAGAAGACGGATTAAGAAAAATGATGGTTATCTTCAAAATATTGTATTTCAGAGTTGAAAGATAGCTGGAGAGTGGAAGCCAAGGCAATTTCTATGATCAGCAGCCTTTTTTGTATTTAATAAAACAAACAATCTTGTTGACAAGTATTTTCTTTGAAACATTCATGTTTTTAATATCATGTATAAACCATCAGGTTTATTAATAGCTAGCATATGCTGAGGAAAATAAGGCAAAATTGAAGAATGTACAGGGGAGAAAGGGAAAATCTCAGTCTGAAAAATGACTGTAATGAATAGAAAATCTAGAGCCAAAGCAGTTTACATCATGTGTTACTACATTTTGTTAAGGATATACTGTTCACAGCCCTTTGTGGTCAAGGCCTCTTTTAAACATTTTTTTGATTGCCAAAATGAGGGTTAAATGGGCTGGCGGCTTTCGATTTTAATTGCAAAGAAGAGGATGAGTTTGAACCTCTTGAAATCAAGGGATATGAGGTTGCATCAAGCAACCAAAAGATATTATCCAGATGTTGAAAAAGCTTTGTCCATGCTGCAAAATCAGATGAGGTGATTAGAAAACTAAATGGAACATTTGGATAACATCTAAATGTAACCTCACAGATAATTTCAGAAAATGGTTTCACGAGAAAGAAGTTACTTATATGAGTCCAAAATTAAGATTAATTTATATGGCATCATTTTAACTTTGTAAGGTGATCTGAAAATTTATCTTAAAATAGACCACTTACGTAATTCTTGGGCTTGTTGAATTTTGCCAAGTGGCCTATTTATAGTTTATACTATTATTTTGTAGTTTGATAGACACGTTAATGCTGACTTAATTGAGGAAATTAGTGATTTTTACTTGCTACTGATTGATGCTCATCATCAATTAGAAGAATGCTAAAAATTTGATAGAAGATCTCGGTTGCTACTTTTGGCTTTGAGAGAGTCAAGGCTAAAACAGACTTCATTTTTTGCATCATTAAGCTCGTTAAGTTCCCTTGAGATTATAAATTCTCTCTTTTGGTTCTGCGTATATACATCCAATATCAAACCTTGATTGTTTCTCCATCGTACAAAGGGAAATCAGACAAAGAATTGCAAAACCAAATTGTTTCCATTATGTGATGATTGATGACTAGCATGGACTAAATAATTTTTCTTAAGGTCGGTTTACTTTGGAGTTAGTAAATGTAAATGAACACAAGTTGTTGTCAGCATATCTATTTCTGCACTCATTATTTTGGTTGGATGGTGATATCTACTTCATACAGATTGTAGCATGCCTGCGAATGTTGATTCGGAAGTGTATTCATGAGAACCTTGGTGAAGAGGAACTCCAAAAGCTGTTCCCCCCTGAGTTTCCCCTTGATTTGCAGAGTTTGCTTGTGCTATTATTAAAGAAGCTTCAGATTGAGTGGGGAGAGGATATGGCTAAAGATCAAGTAAGTCATTTCTTCCCTCTGATTTGCTCTGGTCTTTAATATGCTCATGAGAACTGATGGGAGATTTTCTGTTTTTCTTACTGGTAGTTTGTTATGTAAGAAAACCATCTTTGAGTTTAGTTTCTTTACTAGTCACTATGCAGATAAATGAAAGGGAGCCTTGGTGACAGTCTCTAGGATGCTATTTTCCATGCACATGTTCATTTCTACAGTAGTTGTTATTTGTGTCATGCATATAAACGGTTCATTGATCTAGAATTCTTCCTTTTTTGTTTTCCCTATATGACATAATCACTGATAAAATTTTATTTGCGGTGATTGATTGATATTCAGCTTGAATGGCCACGGACAAGGGTAGTCTATCAGGTTAAAGTTGGTCCAACAGTGCCTCAAACCTCACCTGCGAACATGGTACCTCCAGTATGGCCCCGCCTGGAAGACAACAGACGTCCCTTCAACCGCTGTGAACTTGGGGTTCCTTTGGGAATGCCCTCTGGAAATTTGAATTCTTCAAGATTGGTTCCCCAACAGCCACCGCAAGATGACATCAATGGAGATAGCTCTCTGGTATTGATTCAGTAATCTCTCATATTCTTACCCTGCCTCCAGATTGATGCTATTTGTTAAGTAATCACAGTAAGCGAGGTGTACAATATGCCAAATAAGGATGGTGGAAAACATGGATTTATGTGATTGTTTCTTAAGCTAGACTTTGATGTTTAACCAAACTTTGAATTAAAGTTTTAAAATGAGATTATGTAAATGTGTACATTTTAAGCATAAATGCATTTGGAAGCATTGATGATATTCAAATCAGCTTAATGGAACTGAATCTACACTATGCATTTTTTAACATGAATTTAACTTACCTGGTATTGCATCAAATTTCCATGCTGTAATGTCCCTTTTTGGAATTTAACCAAATTTAGTCCTAAATCAGTAATTCCAACTTAAGATGAGAATTGCATTATATATTGATATAAACTTACAATAAAATTGCCAACTATAGTGGCTTGCCACTTTTGCTTAAAAAAAATAAAAAAATTGCCAACTATAAGGTATCTTTTGGGATTTTTCTGATTTAGGCCTGCACACACCATTAGTCACTAGAAACTCATATTAGGACATTAAAACAATATATATTCATCATTAATATCTAATTTAATACAACATGTATATAATTACTACTTTGATCAAGGTGTATTCCTATAATCAATTGTACTAGGAATTCATTGGGAATATTTGCAAACTGCAATCTCAAGGATAGTTGTCCTTATATTGCGAGAGCATGGGTGGATTTCCCGTCCATCCATCTTGGGGTGGCATACTTGAGAAGGCCCTCAAGCCCAGGGGCATGATTGGATTTCTGATCCTCAATACCCCCTAGCCTACAAACATGGTAGGATTTCAGGTCCGCACCATCTCTTAGTCCACCTTGGAGGTTGGTCGTCTTCCTCGACCAAGCCTAGGGGCATGATAGGATTTCAAGTCCTCAACACCCCCTAGCCCATGAGCATGGCAAGATCTCTAGTCCATCCATCTCAAAGTGGCATATTGGATAAGACCCCTCAAGCCCAGGGCATGACTGAATTTTTGGTCCTCAACACTCCCTGTCCCACGAGCATGGTAGAAGTCCATCTGTCTCGGGGTGGCATGCTTGACATCTCATGAATTTGGGATTGCTGCTTTGCTTGTGTTTAAGGATAATTAATTTTAACCAAGGGAATTGCTGACCAATATGATAAATAACTATTCCTTTTCTATGTAAGCATTGTCCTTTATTCGATACTTTTAATGACGATAAGGTAGCGATTTGGGAATAAACTGTTATGTTTTATATTTTATGGCAGAGGCATTACACATGCAATGGAAATAGTTGATATTGTGGAAAGGATAGAGAGATGGGTGCAAGTTTCTATCTCAAGTGGATGAGAGCCTTCCATACTAGTATCATTGAGAACTTGTCATTTTGGACTCATACATTGAGTGTATGTGTAATGTTCCCTACTAAGAGGCTACATGTTTCCCAATGAATTAACACACATTACTATACATTATTATGCTTCAATTCATATTTCTTAAACTATTACACAGATTAGTAGTCATAAGTTATAACACATTCAACATTCAATACAGTAAATCCTATCTTAGCTTCTTTCCTAATCCTAATGAGGGATGGGGATTTACTGTCATAGGGCGCTGACACCAACTACAAAGAGGCTCCTCAAGACCCAGGACTACGTCACTGCCCATCTTGGGCTCACCATCACTTGTGATGGGCTTACTTGCCTTTCCCTACACACACCAACCTATCCCCTCATAGGATTTAGTAGGTGAATTAAGACTAGGCCACTAATATAATAAACTGTCATGTATTATGAATGTATATGAAATTAAGTATGACTGTCATACATATTGCAGTTTATCTTATTATCATTATTAAATTCTGCGTAAGAACATTATCAGACTTCATATATTAAGCGCACATATTAAGCACATCCCCATGCATACCACCAAGAACAAGGATGTTACTGCCTGCAACTTAATAACAGTTCTGATGTGATTTGATTGATGGTGATGTCACTGGATGCTTTTGATTCCTTTCCTTTATATCTCTCAATGTGAGGGAGAGGTCACACCTCTTCATCATGTATGCCCTTTGGCAAGAGAGACACCCTTTCACCATTAGCTCCCTTTGAAAGAGTGCAACTCTTCATTATTTCTGCCCTTTGAAAGGGACACAACCTTTCACAATCAGATCTACACTTCTTATTTAAATCAGATCTGCACTTCTGATTTCCAAATTATCCCCCCTCAATTGAGGTTCTTGTTGTGACCTAATCACACATCCCCCCATTCCAAATGGGGACCCCTACCTTTTAGGTCCTCTTGGTCTTTTGGTTTTTGGTTTGTTGTGCTTTTTCGTGGTAATCCTTTCGGTCTCCCTAGTCTACAAGTGTTTTGATGAATTTTGATCAAGTCTGCGAGTCGTTTGAGCAAATTTGACTAAGTCTAGAACTCGTTTGATCCATTTTAGGGTTTCACCCTCCAGACTTAGATTTGAGGTCTTTTCCTTAGGGTTTTGGAAAAACTGAACGTTGCAATGAAATCCACATCCTTCAAGGAAACTACCAGTGAAATTGAGCGAATTTTGAGCACCTTTCTATTTTTAGAAAGTTCCTATTTTTTAGGGTATTTCATTGCCTCCTGGATTGTCTTTATTTTGCCAAAAATCAAACTTACTATTTTTAGCAGTTTTCTATTTTTAGTAAGTGTTATCCTGTCCTGATTTGCCTTGATTTTGATGTTTTGAAGTACTTACTATTTTTAGTAAGTTTATTTTGGGCAGGTCCTTCACAGGTAGGGGTCTCGACACTGAAGTCTGAGCATTCCTGAATATTTGTCTAAATTCGGAAAGTTGAAAAAGCAGGCTACTGATCAAGAAATGGCTAAGTATGGCATTCATTTTAGAAGTGGAAAGACATTGAAAAATCTTCCAAGGCAAACAAATCACTTCAATCCAAATGTGGAGTCCCGAATCTAGAATGTGATCGAAAAATGACTGTCTGGATAGAAGCCAAGCAAGAATTTTTCACCAAAGAAATGCATCCTAAGGAAGGTGGGTGCCAAAACAAGGTCTTGGAGGAATTTTCCTTCCAAGACCAAAATCCTGCACATGGTCTAAATGGTGCCCATGTATGAGGTAGGGTGCCAAATTGGGGTTGTCAACACATTTTCCTACACCACTACGAATTAGGGCCCAAGTGTGAGGAAGAGTGCTAGAATGGGGGTGTGGAGGAATTTTTCTCCACACCTAAAATTCCTGCATCACATGCTTTTGGTGCTTTGGTCAGGGAATGGGTGCCAAATTGAGGGTTTGGAGTAAAATTCCACCATGACCAAAAATCTTGTTGCATGTGTTTTCAGTGCCCAAGTCAGGTAAGGGAGCGCCAGAATGGAGGCAGGAAGGAAAAGCAACTAAAAGTAAAATTCCTCCAGGACATCAAATCCATGCCTAGGTTAAGAAAGGGGTGCCAAAATATAGGTATGGAGGAATAATTCCAAAGACAAAAAAGTGCTCCATAGGGTCAAGATAGCTCTCTAGCATGGTGTAATTGGCGCCTAAGACAAGAAATACATGTTGAAGCAAGGGTAAGGAAGAAATTCCTTTCCAGATGAAGATTTTCCTCCACAAGGTCAATTCCACGCCCCAGGAAGAAGTTGGAAGAGGGGCGTGGGGAATTAAGTCAAGGATAGATAAGGAGGAAAGAAAAATCCCTTCAGGACAGAAAATAAAAAATCCTCCTTAGGCATGGAAATTCACCCAAATGTTGAAGAAATTTCAAGGCAATGGCAAAATTGGTCAAGAGAGAATTTTCTCTCTCCTAAGATCTGGAACTCAAATTTGAAAAAATTCCTAAAAGATAGGAAATGTCAAAAATTTATGAAAAAATCTCCATTGGAACAAGATGAATTCAAAAAGAACAAAAAAAATTCTTCCTGGACAAAATTTTCTCTCTCCAAAAATTCAGATGATCACAAAATCTTTCCAAGTGGATAAAACAATAAAATTCGTTAAGGAAAGAAAAATCTTTCGAAATTTCCTTTGAAAATTTAAAATGGAAAGATTCTTGTAAAGGACGAGTTGGTCACATGCAAAGAGAATATTCCATATTAATGAAGCACAACCCAAAAAATTATGGAAGTTCCTATGACAACGGGGTCCATTTGCATGGTGAGAATCTATTGAGTACATGAAGGCATAGTGGCGCATGCATGGCTGGAATATTTGACCAAGTGGTGGCTAGGTCAACACATGCTGGAGTAGTGGAGCATCTTTTTGCATGTAGCCGTTGCATTTAGGAGATGATGGTGCATTTATGGCATCATGGGCAATTTTGCATGGAGGGACATTTATTACATTTATGATGTATTGGGTAGATTTGATGGAAAATTGTACATTTAATGCACAAGTGGACGCCATTTTGGGCATGTAGGAATTTATTGTTAGTGGGTAGAATGGGCATTTAATGAATATTCCTACCTTGTTGCATCATGTGTGTGGAATCTTTTAGGGCAAACCCTAATTAGGATTTTGCATGTACTCATGGCTTGAGGCCTATATAAGGGGTGACCCCATCATTTGTAAAGCAGGGAGATTTGTATGAAATTGTTGCGATAAGTTTTTGAGATAATAATAGTGATGCATTGTTCTCTTATGGTCTTCACTTAAGTTATCTTTCAAAACTTGCATGGTTTCACCTTCCTCACTTAGAGTAGTAGAGTAGTGCTTTGATTTCAATGGAGAATGTAATGGTGTTTGATGAATTTCCACAACTCATACATTTTGCATCTTGTCGATAATAAGTTGCAATGTACAGTTACCCTGAGCCACTAAATTTGTGCTAAGTTCGATTGAGGATAGTCGTTTGGATTGCGCTGTTTTGGGTATTCAAATGCACTTTCTCGATGTGAAAGTCCTTCAACATCCTTGGAACATTGCACCAGTTCTTGTGGAGTTGTAGTTAATCTTGGCAAAGTAGAATTTGGTTTATTTGGAATTCGTCCATTAGAGCATTATTTATTGATATAACTGCCCTTAGGAGTAGATTTAGATCCTTCTAACCCTTTCCCCTTTAATTTTAGTCCATTCCAGTTTAGTTCATTCGAAGTAGAAGCATCACAAAATTGCTGTATCCGATGAAGTTCCAACCACAACAAAGAAGTGAAAGAACGATCCAAACATAAGCCCCCTTGGATCACCGACATATCACATCAAGCCAACTAAGTCACATCCATTGCATAATCGGTACCTTGGAGTCAATTGTTTGAACTTATTGCAATCTTAGCATACAATTGAACTTTGATCAAGAGAGAGTAAAGTGACCATTGGAAAACTTTATTCTGTGTTGCACGTGGTCACAAAACGCATGTCAACAATTCTCTTCTCCCTTTTATATCTCATGTTTGAGGGAGTCACAACTTTTCATTTCATGTCTTTTGACCATTCATTAACTTAGTTAATTTTATTATTATTTATTATTAAATTTTATTTCAAAGTGAGGACATTACAGTACGATAATTGTATTTTTAGATTTCTTGTGGAGTTTTGATTTAGTTGAAGCACAGAAAATACACTAATCTTTTACAATATAATTTATATTTTAGCCTAAGAATAAAAGATAGTTTTGATTTAGTATCTTGGTGCTATTGATAAAGTGATTGATTTTTGCCTTATCACTGCTTTAGTTAGGAGGTTGGAGTGGATCCACCTCTTGACTTATAACAATTATTTCCTAGACATCATTGATTATAAAATTTAGTTAAATTCATCATGAAGTCTTTCAGCTTCCATAAATGTGTCCCATGATCACGGAATGAAGTTGTTTCATTTAATACCTTTTATATTTGAGATAAGCCTGGATAGTATACAAAGTATGCACAGTAAGTGCTAATCTTCTAGTTTATAAATTATAAACTGTTAGTTTCACATAAAACAGTAGTCTTAAGTAGGGAGTTGGTGAGAAAGACCCAGCAGAAACTTATAAGATTAACAAAGATACAAATTGAAATAATCAAAGAATGCCAATTGTGTGAGAAAAGCAATTGAGGTTTACTGTAGGAAAGTGTTTTATAGTATCCCGAGTTAAAATTGGGCAGGCTCAACTATGAAGAGAGACACAAATGTTTTTCGAGGAATTCTTTATTGTTTCCCACAAGCATTCACCATGTAAGTAATATACAATGAGACAACCAGGTGATCACCAAGATGGGATGATATTGGTACTAGAAGATATTTTCTAGATGGTTTACTTGTAAGACTTTCAATGTATTTCTGACATGATAGAAACCTTGGTAGCTGCCTCATATGTGCTGGAAATCAATCATCCAACTGACTCAATACAATGGCTAGGAGTATTGCTAATCAACGACTTATGGTATAACTAATCAACTACTCATAGCATAGTTGTATCATTGCTTACATAAAATCTCATCACAAAATATTGTTGATCCCTCCCTTGGTGATACATTGATTGGTTCATATTTATTACTTTTATTTGTTGATTCACCTTAGGTGTTTTGTTTATCACCAAGGTATGCTCACCACTAAATCATTCTTCAAATAGAGAAAGATATAAAGCTCACTTTGTGAACTTTTAGGACATCATATGAGGACAATAGGTGGAAGAAATTTGAACATAATGATGAATGACTAGGGACGATATGAGAATGCTTATGAGGAGGGAAAATATGGAAGCAAGGATCTATGACATATCTTGACAAGAATTCTCAAAGAAGCTCTCCCGAATCCTGATTATGGGAGGTTAATGTGTGATCAAGTCCTTGATAAAACAAAATGTATTGAAGTGAAGTCATTTAAGGTGTATACAGCATTGGGCTGGAGCATGTCTGAGAATGGTAGGATTGGGCTTTGGGACTTGTGGCACAAATAGGCAGCCAATATGATTATGAATGATCTATTATTTTTCAAGGAGACAAGGTTGATAAGATGGAAGACAAAGGAGGCTAGGTAGTGTTGATTGATTAAGAGGAGGACGATAGTTTTACTTTCAGATTAACAATAAACTCAGAAAATAGATTTTTCTGTTAGGGTTTTCAACTTAGTGAATGACAGAGAGCAAACAAAATAGATGAAAATGAGACAAGACAACATTACCTTGGGAAAACCTCCTAGGAAGAAAAATCCAGCAAGAAGAGATCCTCAGTTCTGATAATGAATTATGCAATATTCTGACTACAACACTTATCTCTTTAGGAGGTTTGATATGGCCACACTTTAGGGCTGATGTAGATGACTAATCAGTATCAGGTCTGCACCTCAGATTTGCACTTTTGTCTTCATCAACCAGTAACCTGGTTTGCACTTTTGATGCCTTATCCTTGACAGTAGTTCGCACCTTTCACTGGAGATATTCACACCTAAAGTTTACACCTTGGCAGCAGATGTAGTTCGCATTCATGCACAACAGATAACTGACTATTTTCGCTTCAACTTGAGAGCTAATTCGCATGATGTGAGGAAAGATATGATTTTTTAATGAGGTCAAGTAGTTGTTCATTTATATGTGGCAAGGGGACCTACTTGAGGTCGGCTTGGCGCTAATTCCTTTTATTTATTTTATCCCTTTTGTGCGATATGACTTTTGGTTTATAGGGTCGGCCCTATTAGAGGGAACACGTTTCCCTTAGAGTGGCGTGTGAGAGGGGAGAGAAGGGCCCAAACCTTGGCGGATTCCAATGTTGCCTTAAGGCAATTGGAATCCGCATCCTACCTAGTTACAATCAACACTCCCTCTTAACTAGGGAGGAAATAATTACATAATCAGAATATCATAATCTTCCATCTTGCACACAAGCAAATAATGGATTACATAATCAGAATGTTGTAGTCTTCCATCTTGCACACAAACATAGATTGGAATTACATAACATAGTCTTCCATCTTGCACACAAGCATAGAATGGATCCACCTTACATTGCCCACAGAGGGTGGAGAGGATCTTTTCTACCATCTTACATTACCTGCAGAGGATGGTTACATTTGCTCTTCTCTCTGAGAAGAATACCACCTTGCATTGCCCGTAGAGGGTGGTTGATACAATACAATGTATCACTGAGGTTCAGACTCCTTCTCAACCAATGTTTCATTTTCCACAACACCAAGTTTGTCTCTGAAGTACACAAACTTCACTCTCGACAGGGGTTTGGTAAGAATATTTGCTATTTGATCATCAATACTGACATACTTCAGCTGAATGGCGCCTCTTTGCACCATATCTCGAATGAAGTGATAATGAGTCTCCACATGTTTTGACCTGTCATGAAACACCAGATTGACATACATCTTTATACAACTCTGATTATCACAATGAATAACTGTAGATTCCCAAGGTTGTTGTCCAAACAACCCAACAAGGAGCTTATGAAGCCACACCGCTTCTCTAGAAGTAACACTTGCTGCAATGTACTTAGCTTCAGCTGTACTTAGTGCTACTGAGGACTGTTTTCTGCAAGCCCGAGAGATCACTGCAGATCCTAAGCTGAAACAAATGCCAGAAGTGCTTTTCCTGTCCTTGACACTTCCTGCTCAATCTGCATCTGAGTAACCTTCCAAGGTTATTGAAGTGTTAAGTGGATACTTCAGCCCATAACCAACTGTGCCTCGCAAGTATCTTAGGATGTGCTTGGCTGCAACAATATGAACATGTTTAGGCATGCTCATGAACTGGCTGAGAGCATTCACTGCATAACATATATCTGGTCTAGTGTTAACTAGATACATCAGGGATCCAATCAATTGTCTGTACTCAGATGGATCTGCAAAATCAGAGTTAACTGCAGAAACACTCAACTTCTTTAAGTTAGATTCCATAGGAGTAGACATGGGTTTACAATCCATCATTCTAAATCTTTTCAAGATATCAATAGAATACTTTCCTTGACTTAAGAAAATTTCGTTAGATCTTTGCCATATTTCTAGTCCTAGAAAATAATGCATTAGACCTAAATCTTTCATTTCAAATTCTGAAGCTAATTCTTTCTTACATCTAATGATAAGCTCATCTTTACCAGTAAGAAATAAATCATTCACATATAGAACCAGAATTAGCATTTCATCATTGGATATTTTGAAGTAAATGTTAGAATCAGCATCATTTTTACAAAATCCTAAACTTAACAAGTATTTATCAATTCTTTCATACCAAGCACGAGAGGCCTGTTTGAGGCCATATAGAACTTTCTTCAATCTGCACACATGAGTATCTCTTTCATGATCTCATAACCCTCAGGTTGTTCAATATAGACTTCTTCCTCAATGACACCATTAAGGAAGGCAGTCTTAACATACATTTGATGTAGCTTCCAACCTCTAGCTGCAGCAATAGCTATTATAGTTCTAATAGAGGTATATCTAGCAACAGGAGCAAATGTTTCTTCATAATCTATGCCTTCCTTTTGAGAAAAACCATGAGCTACAAATCTAGCTTTATATTTTTCAATACTACCATCAACATTATGTTTAATTTTAAATAACCATGTAGAGGAAACAACAGATTTACCTTTGGGTCTAGGCACTATGTCCCAAACATCATTCTTGATGATTGACTGATATTCTTCATCCATAGCAAGCTTCCAGGCATGATGGTTCAAGCCTTCTTCAACATTGCATGGCTCAGACTCAATGAGATTGCTCATCAATGCAACATAGTTGGAGAATACTTGAGGTCTCTTGCTTTCTCTGAAGGTGCCACTGGGAGCTGCAAATCTTTCAGCTTCTTGAATGGTGTTTCTCACCCAAAGTGGCCTCTTTTTGCTAACAACAATGTCACTAGGTATATCAGTGGGATTCATAGGCTCAGGTGAGTCATTATGCTCTTCTTGAGGTGGAGGCTCAACAGACTCCCTCTGAATCTCAAGGTTAGAATCAATATTCATATCTTGATTATTATTAACCTCATCAACAACAAGTGAACCTTTTGATTTCTTAAAAGCAATATCTTCTTCAAACGTAACATCCCTACTTACCTCAACATACCTTTGACCTGAAATGTAAATCCCGAAGGCTTTGGAAGATTCACTGTATCCAACTAGCATTCCCTTCTTTTCTGAAGGCTCCAACTTAGTTCACTTTTCTTTAGGCACACAAACATATACAGGACTTCCAAAAATTCTCAAGTGGCTGATGTTTGTTTTGGATCCTGAGAAGGCTTCTTCAGAAGTCATATTCTTTAGAACACGGTGGGGACATCTATTCTGAATATAGACTGCTGTTCTAGAAGCCTCAACCCAAAGAAAAGTCTGCAAGTTTTGATCATGGATCATAGCCTTTGCAGCCTCAACAATAGTCCTATTCTTTCTTTCAACTCCATTTTGTTGAGGATTGTAGGGAACACATAACTTCCTCTTAATTCCTGACTCGATACAAAAGTCATAAAAAGTGTCAGAGGTATACTCACCTCCATTGTCAGACCTTAAACATTTAATTCTTTTACCATAAATGTTTTCAGCCAACGCCTTAAATTCTTTAAATCTACTTAAGACTTCATCAGATTCTTTAGTCTTTAAGAAATAAATCCAAGTTTTCCTAGAGAAATCATCTATGAAGATTACATAGTAGAGACATCCACTAGGAGAAGCTATGGACATAGGTCCACATAAATCAGAATGAAAAGTTCTAATTTTTCTTTAGCTCTACTTTCACTTCTATGAAAAGAACTTTTAACATTTTTACCCATAGCACAACCTTTACAAGTATCATCATGAAATTGACTGAGTTTAGGCATACCTTTAACTATCCTTCCGAGGGAAGAAAGAGCTTGAAAATGTAAGTGTCCAAGCCTTCAATGCCATAGCTCACAGGATTCAGGGTCCTCATTAATGAGGGCTTGAATAGGGTTAGTGGAGAGCTTATACAAACTATCATATCTATTTCCAATAACACGAGAATATTTAAAACTAGATTTCTTAGGCCAAGCAGGTACTTTACCCTCAGAAAATGCTACTTGATAACCTTTATCTTCTAGAGCGGAAATAGAAATTAAGTTTATTTTAATTTCAGGAACAAATAAGATATCACTAAGGTGAAGTGAAATACCAGAATTTAAATTTAAAGAGGTAGTGCCAGAACCTCTTACCGAATATCGAGCATCATCACCAATTACCACATGTAGACTGGTATCCTTTTATACTAAGTTTGAAAGATGCTCACGATAGCCTGTGATGTGTCTGGAAGCACCACTGTCAATCAGCCATGTGTTACTATCTGAGGGTATGCTGCTTGACAAGGCAGAAATGAATAAGAAGTCTTCATTTTGTTTTGAGACTTCATTTAGGTTGGCTTCCCTTTGCGATGGTTCATTCTGACATTCTTTAGCATAGTGACCATATTTGTCACATCTAAAACATCGAACACGAGAGAGATCTCTTGGCTTCTTCCAAGAATTCTGAGAGTTGGGTGGTCTGAATTCTCTATTCCTCTTAGGATTATTCTTCTTCCAATTATCACCTTTCTTGCATTGGGTTGCAAGCATATGCTGATCATCCACTTGAGGACTCTTGAGTTTTCCTCTTGTGGCAAGGCAAGATTCCTCATGAAGGCAATCGTTCCGAAGACGATCAAAGGTTGGGAATTCAGATCTCCCACTTATGGATTGAATGAAGGAATCCCATGAATCTGGGAGACCATTCAATGAGATCATGACAATGTCCTTGTCTTCTATGTTATGACCAATTGAGCCTAGTTGATCCTTTAGTTCAGAGATCTTCATGAAGTAAGACATAATTGAATCTTCTTTTGCCATTTTAATGTGAAGTAATTGTTGCCTTAATGCAATTGCTCTACTGAGGTTATTGATCTCATAAATACCTTCTAGATGTTTGATATCTCTCTAGCTGTAGTGAATTTGAAGATAGAGGTGACAAGGTGATCTCTGACTGAGTCAATGATGAGCTTTCTGGCTTTGAGGGCATTCCTTTTAAACTGCTTTAGTTCTTCTTGATCTGTGGGCACAGTCAACTCTTTGTCTTGCACAAACTGAAGGAGATCATCTTCCTCAAGAGCAAGTAGGATGTGAACCTTCCAGGCAGCAAAGTTAAGTGCCCCTTCGAGCCTATCTTCAACTTTCAGCCCTGTCATTGTCCTGGCTGAAAATGAAACAATAAACTGGAAATAAAAGACTACTGAAATCTGAAAGTTAATATATATATATAACCTAGGGCTCTGATACCATGTTAGTTTTACTTTTAGATTAACAATAAATTCAGAAAATAGATTTTTCTGTTAGGGTTTTCAACTTAGTGAATGACAGAGAGCAAACAAAATAGATGAAAATGAGACAAGACAACATTACCCTGGGAAAACCTCCTAGGAAGAAAAACCCGGCAAGAAGAGATCCTCAGATCTGATTATGAATTATGCAATATTCTGATTACAACACTTATCTCTTTAGGAGGTCTGATATGGCCACACTTTAGGGCTGATGTAGATGACTAATCAGTATCAGGTCTGCACCTCAGATCTGCACTTTTGTCTTCATCAACTAGTAACCTGGTCTGCACTTTTGACGCCTTATTCTTGGCAACAGTTCGCACCTTTCACTGGAGATATTCACACCTAAAGTCTACACCTTGGCAGCAGATGTAGTTCGCATTCATGCACAACAGAGAACTGACTATTTTCTCTTCAACTTGAGAGCTAATTCGCATGATGTGAGGAAAGATATGATCTGTTAATGAGGTCAAGTAGTTGTTCATTTATATGTGGCAAGGGGACCTATTTGAGGTCGGCTTTGCGCTAATTCCTTTTATTTATTTTATCCCTTTTGTGCGATATGACTTTTGGTTTATAGGGTCGGCCCTATTAGAGGGAACACGTTTCCCTTAGAGTGGCGTGTGTCTTTTGAGTTATAGGGTCGGCCCTATTAGAGGGAACACATTTCCCTTAGAGTGGTGTGTGAGAGGGGAGAGAAGGGCCCAACCCTTGGCGGATTCCAATGTTGCCTTATGGCAATTGGAATCCGCATCCTACCTAGTTACAATCAACAGAGGATATTGTGAAGGCCATTGACAATACCCTGGAGATAGCAAGCTCTCCACCTTTGGGGGATACGTAGAAGTTGTTAAAGTTCATAAATAAGAGTTACCAAGATCTTGCACAACATTTTAACACATGCATTATAGTTCAGATGGTAAATGGACATAGTGACTATTAGAGTAAATTAGTACTCTAGGTCATAAGCTTACTTAGGTCATGTTCCTTTTGATGTCTCAAGTCTTGGGATGAGGACACGTCATGATCTAGAATCATTCTCACCTAGGCTTTCTAGGGTTGCTTTTTCTATTTATAGGTTTTTTATTTCCTTTATAAGGATTTATTGTATCATTATTTTCTCATTCACATATTCATATATTTAGGTATTCAAATGCATAATCAATATGATTCATCTTTCAGGATCACTTTGGCCTTTTTAGCCTAGTTCTCTCTGTGTGATAGGCGTTTGATTGTAGGTGATCCTTAGGAGTCGTGGGGTTGATGGATCAACTTTAATACGGTATCACAGCTTTAGATTTGTAATTCCTTGTTTGTTTTTTAAAAGATCTGGTTTGGGCAAATTTTTTCGTTCCTTGTCGAGCCAGACAAAACTCATTGTTGTGTTTAGAAGGCTAAAAAACTTAAGGATCGGCTATCCAAAAGTTAAAATTGGAGTAGTCGAAAATTTTTGTAAATTTTTTACAAGATCAGGTTTCAAGGATGAGATTTTCATACAGCTGTATGGATTTGTACAATCTGTATGCTTGTTGTATGAACCCTATATCGGTCAGTGAATTTTGGCAATCTAGTTGTTTTTGAAAGCAATTATGTTTTCTTGATGTATACCAAGCAAATTTGCATTTTTAGCAACATTTTTTTTGTTTTCTAGGGCATAGCATGCATTTTTTTCCCTACAAGGTAGAGATATGTGGATCTAGCATTTTTTTGGTGATTGTTATATCTTCTTTGGTAGTTTTTACCACTTGCTAGGTAATGTTTGAAGCTTCTAGGTTATGTTTTTAATGGCTGCCTTTTACATGTCAATGGCCTATTCATATTTTTGGGGCGACTTTTTCTAGATTATACAACTTTTTTATTTCTATGGTGTTTATTTTGATTATTTGGCCTTAGCAAATTGTGGGTGTTCCAAGTTTTTTTTTGGCATTTTGAGGGATTTTTCTGGTTGTGTTGACCTTTTGTTTGGCAGCAGTTTCTACTTTCCTTTTGGCACAACTGACATAGGTCTTTGGCATGCTTTTTTTTTTTTTTTTTCCGTTAGCACATTTCCTCGATTGCTTGGGCTTGCCGATTTTCTTGGCACTTGACCAAGTCTACTAGCAGTCTTTTTGGATTTTATAGCTTCTACGTGCATGAGTGGTAGAGGGTTTAATCACTCACTTCTTTTTCCTAGCGGACGACTTGTTTCTGTCTTCCAATTAGGCCTCCATTTTCTATTCCCTAGAGGCTTTTATTTATTGTTGGGCCTTGCCTTGTCAGTGGCAGCCTAGAATTTTTTAGCGACGAGTTCATTAAATTTCAAGGCATCATTTTACTATGGTAGGTACTTGCTAATGTCAGTGGCGAGTTTTCCATCACCACACAACGTCTTCACAATTCCAACATCCCTAGCTTCTTTTATGACATTTACCAGTGGTTATTTCTTTCCATGCAAGCTTATCCTAGTAGCGACCTTAATTTTTTTTTATGGACGTGGTGATTGCTCGACAATCTTTTCCTTTCTGTTTGGTACCATGTTTATTTTTTGGCCAACGACTTAAGAAAATCCTCCCAACAGAAAATGCTTGCATGCATGAGCTTTTTTGTGCATGCATGAGCTTTTTTGTACATGCATGATTGAATTTATCTCATGCACAAATCTAACTCTTTTTTTTTAGGCACATATTTTGGCAAACTCTTGTCATTGTCAATTTCATTTGTCATTGGCTCGACTTTGATCTCCTAGTTTCTTGATGGCAATTACATTCCTTTTGGTTTGGGTAGAGGTTTAAATTGTTTCTCAATGTTCTCTTGTCTTTTTTGAGTGACTTGTGGCCATTTGATTTTGACCATGTTTTTTGTTCATCAAATATCTCCTTTTACTCGTTTGTAGTGGATCTCTCTACGATGAGTTCAATCTTGCCTTCATGCATTAGCCATTTAAATGTTTCCTTTGACTTTTCTTGGTGGTTTCTTTGGTCCCTTTCATCAACAAGATCTTTTTTCTAGCGGTCAAGGATTTCCATTTTGGGCAGATTTTTCATTCTCTAGTGTGGGTTTACTTTGTGCAACTGGCAGGTTCAACTCCTTGTCGTTTGCCACTCACACTTTGCTGATGTTACTTTTTGGCTTTCCATCCAACAATTATTTCTCGATGAGTTGATTGTTTTCTGATGACAACCTTTTTTAAAGGAAATCTGTGTAGTTTCGACATTTTCCAATGATTAGGAAAATTTTCCTACCTTGCCCTGGCCTCTTGACCATTTCAATCTTGTCTAGAGGGTTCCTTTCTTCCTTTTGGCCATAAGTTGGGTGTACAATGTTGAATTTATTTGAACAAGATATAATCAAAAAGTTGGTTCTGCACTCTTTCTACTGGTGCAGATGGATTTTTGAGTTTTTTTGCTATACTTCTCATCAAAGTTAGATTTGCTGTTTTCAGTTCCGAGCAAAATCTTTTGACTAGTACCTGTGTTTTTTGTGATTCTTATGATGTTGGAAAGATCTTTTAGTGGTATTTTAGGCTATTCTTACACTTTCTTTCCAAATTTTGCCTCAGGTACATTTTATTCAACTTTTTTGTATTTTCAAATTTTGGCTGATTACTTGGTTCATTTGGCACTTGGAAACTTTCTAATTGTGTGGGATGACTTCACTTGGGCTATTCTACATGTACTTAAAACATTTTGTCCTTTGTGGGCATCTTGAGCATCTTTTGAATATACTTTCTTATTTGTGGATGCATTGAGATAAAGTGCTACCCTTGAGATAAAGTGCTACCCTTGTGTATGATCTTTGTACTCATTTTGTATTATAAATTGCCATGGGGGGTGTTGTGGTTTCTTTGTGTTTGCCATCATAGCTTTGTCATGTGAGTGTCCCTCCATGACGATGTTGAACCCTAGCGATTCTTGTGCCATGTGTGTGCACACCACCTTTAAGTTGTAGGTACTTTCTTGTGCATGTTTAGATGATCTTTGTTCTGCTTCATTTATTACATGGTGACAAACAATTTTAGTGGACTTGTCATGCCTCTCTCTTATCAACATTATGGGGAGGGGGGGTTTCTACTATTGGTGCTAATGCTTCCTTGGTTTTGCTTTGGAGTGAGCTATGTATCTAGTATTTGTTCCTATGTACTAGGCTGATGTAGCAGTCGGTTACCCATGCATTTTGGCGAGATAGAGCACATACCATACAAACACTCTTTCATTCCAATTTTGTGGAGGCAATCTTCCATGCTCAATTGGTCAATTTCTTCAAACTATTGGTACCTGTATTTCAACTTGAAATTCACTTTTGGATGGTTTAGGAGTGTTAGATGTTAGATTCATGTGCCATATGTATCTTCGATTGTTAGATGTTTGTCTTTGTTTGCCATCTGATCATTGTTCAAGTAGTGTTGTTGGAGGCACTCATATAGATTGTTGTCTTCTTAATCCCGATCTTTATTCTGATTTCAAAGGAGGTTCTTCATTTTAGAACTATAGTAGTCATCTTTTGATAGTTTTCTGTAGCTTTCATGATTAAGTGATATTCTTCATGTTCCTATTCTTTTTGGGACATTGTTTTTGAGGTTTCTTATTCCTTCGTTCATCTTTCTCTTTTGGAGAGGAGTTTTTTCGCATGAGGTTTTCTCATTTTCTCTAGTTTTGAGAGATCTTTTTTGTACATGGGTACCATTTATTGCATCTTTTGCATTCACATTTAGAGGTTTTAGGCACTCCCTAGTCACACTTAGGGGGTTGTTAGTGTAAATTAGCACTTTAGGAATTAAGCTTACTAAGGTCATGTTTTGTTTGGTGTCTCATGTCTTAGGACGAGGACACATGCCATGATCAAGTCTCATCCTCACCTAGGGTTTCTAGGGTTGATTTTCCTATTTATGGAATTCATAGAATGTTCTATTTTTAGGTTTTTGTTTCCTTTATAAGGATTCATTCTATCATTGTTTTCTCATTCAGGTTGTAAAGGGGAAAATTAGGTGACTTGGCAATTTACAACAATGAAGGAGAAATCAGCAAATCACCTATTTTTGCTTTGGGGGAAATGCCTTTACATTCAAAAGAGGGGGTCAATCCACTAGATCCAGTCACTAATCAGATTAGGACTGAATACTAAGTAGATGGATTGAAATGGAATGTGTTTGACCCTCTTTTGTAAGTTGACTAGTTGAATTAAGACTAAGTGTTGGAAATGAAGACAAATATGAGGAAACAGTGAGCTATAGATTCGGGGTTTCGTCGTGCACTTGGATTTGAGAAGTTTGAGATGATTCGGAGTTGCCCTGCGAAATTTGCCAAAAGTAGTAGGGACCATGTGTCCGGACTAGGACGCCCACCCTCTTGGTCCTCTGAACTTTCTGTGCGTCGAAAAGGGTTTTTTTGTCTTTGCAAATAAAGCTTAATCCCAAAGGTACAGCTGTGCACCTACTTTTTACACACAGAAGGAAAAGGGAAATGTGTTGGGAATAGGAGTTTTAGGTCAAAACCCGGTTTTGGAATTAACTAAGTCGTTGAAATAATGTAATTGAAAGGATTGAAAGTAGGAATCCTCTTTGAGGGGATGTTGAATTGACTGAAAATGAAATGCTTATACCTCCTTGTGAAGTTTTGTTTGCGTCCACATGGAATTATGACTTCATGAATTAGAATGATGATCTCCTCTTCAATGCTTGAAATCTTGACTCTATTGCTGCTCCAAAGCTTGAAGGAAGACTGAAAATGCTCAATTGCTCTTGAATGCTTGAATGATTGATCTCTTGAATGCTCGGATGCTTGATTGATTTTTCATGATCATCAAATGATAGGAGAAATCCCTCTTATATACTTGCTAGTAGGATGAATTAATTAATTTTCCAACATGAGTTGACATAGAGGGGTGTTTCCCACTCAAATTTGAGATGGGTCAAGGGGTCCAATTTAGGTCCCCTTTAGGGAGGACCATGGCGCCATGCTTTGGTTCTGCCCTATTTTGGGGCAGGATCAAGGTGGCATAGGGTGCACCTTTGAGCTAGGATGTTGTCTTTGACATGTATGAGCATAATCAGGTCTCCGATTAGGTTGAGGGGCGCAAACACTAAGGCGAAGACCCAAATGTGATAAAAAATTACAAGGGGTGCAATTTTAGGACACTACACAGGTATTTAGATATTCAAATATTCAAATGCATCATCGATTTGATTCATCTTTCTAGATCACTTTGGCCTCCATAGCCTAGTTTTCTCTTTGTGTGTGATAGGTGTTTGATTGCAGGTGATCCTTAGGAGAAATGGGGTTTAGGGATCAACTCCAACAGTGACCAAGGATATGGGTATTGGTCATGAACATTTTTCAAAAAGGAGTTTAAGTAACTTCAATATGATAAGGAGATTGTAGTACAGATTTGTAGCACCAAACAAAGGGAGATCAATTAGGAGGAGACATACAATAGAAGGTTGAAAGAACTTATCTCCAAGTTGGAAGATCTTAATGTAGACGGGCTTAAGAAAAGACGATTTGTTCAAGTGATGAGATCAAAGTTCAAGGCTAAGTTGAAGATTGCGCCATCTACAATGTATATCAATGTTTATGAGTGACCTATGCACTTGGAGAGCAAAAAGAAAATAAACTAATTATGTAGTCAATAATGTGAAATTTGTAAGGCGATTGGGAATGTAGTGAAGGATTATCTATTACGCAAGTAATTGGTAAATAATTGAATGAATTAAATGAATGATTGAAAGATCATTTAAAGAGATACAAAACGAATGTTTCTAATATGAAATAATCGTAAAATAGAAACTAACTAATATTTACAATAGATTACATAATTGACCACTAATAATAAATATTAAAGATATTCTAATACCCTCCCTTGATGGTCAATCTATCAACTACACCAAGTTGCCCCCTAAATTTGACAAACTTGTTTGTACTTAGAGACTTGGTGAGGATATCTGTTGTCTGATCCGCCATCGAAACATACAACAACTGAACTGATTCGTCTTCAACCGCTTTTGAATGAAGTGACAATGAAGTTCAACATGCTTGGTTTCTTTTGTGGAAGATGGGATTCTTGGCCAGTTGAGCATGTAAGAACCTCAAAAGGCCCTCAACTCTGACAACTGAAGTTTAGTTGAACCTGTTGCGTTTTAAG
This sequence comes from Cryptomeria japonica, assembly GCF_030272615.1. Lineage (NCBI taxonomy): Eukaryota > Viridiplantae > Streptophyta > Pinopsida > Cupressales > Cupressaceae > Cryptomeria > Cryptomeria japonica. Next base: position 212,868,348 of record NC_081411.1, read on the forward strand.
TTTGTTCTTTGCAAATTTTTGAACAAGTATAACTTTGACTATTACAAGCTCAAAAAGCAACTATGGGGAATTGCTAGAAATCAATTATAATTCAATAGTAAACTGATCAAACCCTTATTACATTCATTCAACCTTTATTAACCTCAATACATAAACAAACAATACTAGAGAGGAAACTGATAAATACCAAGAAATTCTGAAACCCCTTATTTCCTTCTTGCTGGTCATACACAGTCCATTATGACAGCACGCTGTAATTTATTCCAGACTGGCTCGAATAGCTTGCATGATAGCTTAATGGAAGAGTCCAGGCTAGGCACACCTTCTGCTTATTTTTAATATATTTTTGCAACCCTCCAACATGCAGATCGCAACCTCCTTCAGGTGATTGGCGCAACTCCCAAGCAGCCGTACAACCACCAATTAATATCCCCTTTGTGTATCTCTGTTTCCCTCTCGCTGCTGCAAACAAAACACTGAAGACTGTCGGTGACTCTCTGAATAATTAGCGCAAACTTGGTCCCTGAATGAAACCAACTGAATAAGCAAGATCAACTGATATTTCACAGCCTTTGATGCTGTTGTACAAGAATCCCATGTTTTCCTACATCGATACCTCCGATCACTGTAGAAGATTCTTGTGCTGAAACCCTTGGCCAAAAACTCCTCTCAGAGCTCAAATCCAAAATATCAAAACTTAGCATAATGAAAAGAAGACCTAAAATCTTCTTTAATCTTCTCCACTTAGGCTTTGGCGCGATTCCCAAGAAAGGTGCGATTTGGCATTTAATGATGTTTTAACTTTTATTATTTATTTTTGACTATTGAAATGTCAAAAATAAATCACTCTCCATTTAATATAAAACTGGCCCCATCTGATGAGAAATAGACCCTCACTTAAGTTATAACTTAAAGTGACTTTTAAAACATTAAAACATTAAAGTTCGCCCATTTAATATTTAATAAAAATAATTAAATATTAATATCTCTTTAAGTATTCATCAGAATTGCTTGCCGTCTAAATTGGAGACTGCCAAAACATACTCTGCCCCTGCCCAACCCACTAGCTATAAATAGCAAGATTGCTAAAAATAGAAAGTATCTCAAACGGAGTCCTGGAGACCTCAAACAAAAACCAGTCTTGGAGTGCTCGCTCTGAAGATGACAAATCAAACTCCGGAGGACCCTCTAACCAACCTCATCAGCCTACAAGGGTCAGTGATAGGCTAATCTACTCAGCTGACAGATGTCAACTAGAAGGGGACATCACGGAGCACCCCCTGATTGTCACAGTAAAGGGGAGTAGGACTTGCTTGAGACATTTGCATGTCTGAAAGTATTCGTTGAAGCCAAACTGCCTCACAAGATGCCTTAACTGCTCCTTGATACTTTTCTTATGTCGAGGAAAGAGCCACCGTCTGCTGCTTCTTGCTATTCCATGTAACAACACTAGATCCCAAACTGAAAACATACCTAGAAGTTGATTTTCTATCATCAACGAAACCTGCCCAATCTGAGTCTGTGTAACCAGAGAGTCTAGGATCGTGACTCTTGTTGTACAAAAGTCCAAAATCAGAAGTGCCTTTCACATAACGCAGCACACGCTTCGCTGCTAACCAATGATCAGCCTTGGGGGCTGTCATGAAGTGTGAAATGTAGCTCACTACAAAATTGAGATCAGGCCTAGTAGCAGTAAGGTAGATGAGACTGCCCTTTAGTTGCTTAAATGCTAATTCATTCACCACAGGTGAATCTAATTTGGCTGTCAGCTTCAGCCTTTTCTCCATAGGTGTGGATGCAGGTTTGTAGTTTTGCATCTGAAACTTGTCCAGCAAACTTTGAGCATACTTTGACTGAGATATGAAGATACTACCCCCAGTCTACTGAACTTCAACACCTAAGCAATAGTGCAAAAGTCCCAAGTCTGTCATGTCAAAGGACTGAAACAAACTCTGTTTGATCTAATCGATCAAAAGTGCCGAACTACCAGCGATAATGAGGTCATCAACATAGACAACAAGGAGAAGAATATCACCACCAGTTTTTTTGACATACAGATTAGAATCAGATGGACTCCTTTGAAAACCATTATCTATGAGGTACTTGTCAATTTTGATGTACCAAGCCCGAGGAGTCTGTTTCAGGCCATAAAGTGCTTTCACTAGTTTGCACTGTTAAAGATGATCAGATTTATTTATATAGGTAATTTTAAATTTTATTTGAGCTTTGATCACAATATGATCAATGGATGATATATGATATTCAATCAGTCTGAATATAACTTTTCTCTATCACAGAATAAATACGATCTACTAGTGAATGAATTCAAACTTGCCACAAATAAATCCCGTCTGCAAAGTATGGTTATCGATCTGAGATAGTTGATCAAAGTTATTGTGTGTTTCTTCGCCCACTGCATATATGCGAATTGATTGAATGAGTTATTGATCTGTTTGCTATCTCTCTAATGGTCGATTTGCTTGATGTATTATCTTCCTGTGTGTATGGACTGCGATTCTAACCGACTGTGATTCTAACTGACTGCCAGGAATATCTTACTTGCTGTTCTTCGCTTCTTAACAACATATTATATGATGTCGATGGTGACCCACAAAGGAGTCACGACTCCTTGTGGGATCGACATGATTCCACAAGGAGTCGTGACTCCTATGTGGACTCACGTCGGCTATGTAACCGATGCCTAACAATCAAGACTTTGGTCCAAGCCAGTCACCCAATGCATAGTGTTGGTCAAACAAAAGAACCGATAAATACAAGCAATCCATAAAACAGTAAAGTAAATAATTAATATTATGATTATAACATTAACTATAAGATTAACCGATCAATAATTTGTAACATAGATTATCTATGTATGATCAGAATAAGAAGGATATTACAAGGCAAATATCTAAGGCCAATTAAATATTTGATTCAACCGACCGAAGCTATCTGCTTTCAATACTCCCTCTTAGCAAGGGAGGATATTCTTCTATCCTACAACACTTTATTGTGATCACAATAGATTCGTCTATAAGAGAAAGATATCACCTCACTGTGATATCAGGAGATATGGCATATCCACGGATATCATGTCTCATGATATCCACCATGATCTCATATTGTAATACCCACCATTATGGCTTGTCCACAGATATCACGTCTCATGATATCCACCTTAATGGCAAATTTAAGGATATTGATTCATGGCATGTCCACAGATATTACGTCACATATATCCACCATGAACATCTCTGTCAGATCATCATCTAGTATGGCATATCCATGGATATCATTTCTCATGACATCCACCATGAATAGATATTACTTAGAGATGACAACCATCATGATGGTAAGATCAATATTGTTAGATTGTCATCTTACAATAAAAATCAGAAATACAAGTGTCCATCATTGAGAGATCGTCACCTCCAAATAATGTTCACAGGGGCCCAACAAGCACTGAACCAATGTAGTCATGGAGTCGCACAGATGACACTAATCATGAACCATATCAGATTAATAAAATTTTATTAATAAGAGTTTACACTTTAAACATCTTAAAAGAATACATTAGTATTTTGAAACCAAATCAATGTAGCTTCAAGACTCAATCTTAGCTAAAGCTACATTTTCTACATGTTGTGACGTATTCACACGTCGCCCCATTGCAAATGGGGACCCCTACTTTTTGTTTGCTTTCTAGGTTTTTAGGGTTTTGTCTGTCAGCCTTTGCATTTTGAGTGTCGCCAGGGGGATCACTAGGATGGCAGGCTCTGCTTGAGCCAGGGGGAGTCAGCAGGTGCTCCAGGTTAGGGTTTCTTTGAAAGTCTCCCTTAGGCCTAGTTTTGCTCTTGTTGCTAATAGTGTCTTGTTTGAGTTTCGGGAGGTCAATGAAGCTTGGTGAGTGAATATCATCTTTGAAGATCTGAGTTAGGTCAAATTGGTGAGTGATGAAGTTTGGAATGTCATCCTGATCTTCAAATGTCCTGAAATTTGGCTAAGTCTGGAATGTCATCCTGATCCTGAAATTTGAGTAAGTCTGGAAAATTGAAGAATCCTCCAAAAACTAGATTTTGCATTATAACTCTTGGAGGTCCGAAACCACTCTCAAACATCCTGACAGTATATATGGAATATAACTTAAAGTATAAGAAAGAAGAAAGATATCTTTCTTCTTTCTTATACTTAAATGTTATATTTCACATATGAATCCTGACAGAGAGACCAAAATGTCAAATTTCGCTCCTGACCCTTCCAAAGGGTCCAAAGCAAATTTCAATTTCGCTCCTGACCCTTCCAAAGGGTCCAGAGCAAATTCCTCTATAGGACATTCTACTTTGATCCAAACTTAGAACTAACTCATTCCCAGGCATTGTTGAGGGCAAAACACTTGTTTGGATGAAGACATGTGGGAAATGAAGTCAAGATTTGAGCCTAAATGTGAATAACATATCTACAGTCTTTATTCTAGCAAGAGGCTTGGTTAGGATATTTGCAATCTGTTCATAACATGCTTACCTCGAAAGTATGCAAACTTTATTCTAGCAAGAGGCTTGGTTAGGATATCTGCAGTCTGTTCATCTGTACTCACATATCTTAATTGAATAACATACCTTTCTGCTTGATCTCCGCATGCCTTGACCCTTCATGAAATACAAGGTTGGAGTCTGCATCACTCTTGGAGTATTCCAAGCTCACCAAGTCTCCATCTATCCAGGAACCTCATGACCTAGGAGTCAGTGTAAAGGCTTTCCAACCTATATATATGAGACTCCATCTCATGAAGCATAGTCTTCTGATTGATCACTAGAGAAATTAACTTGACATAGTCCACTCCCTCTGAATCAATATGATCAAGATCCTATATCAATCGAAGCATATTCTCTTAGCTACTTCCTTTGTCACGGAAGCATCTCCTGTTCACATGGTCCCAATCATGGAAGATATCTTGCTTCAGGAGACTCTCATCATCTGGTATGATCTTCATACAATTGGAAGTGCTAGATCCACAACCACCATGGATCTACTGTCATAAGATTGAGCCCTAGGCAAGAATATGACAATCCTGAGATTTAGACCAAAATCTCCTTGCAGTATGCTCCCTCTCACTGGGAAAGCCTTCTTGTCTCAACTTGCTTTTTAACCCTAGATGCTATCATCATCTGCACAAATGCCTCCATGGTTTTCACAAGTAAACTGTTGCACTTCTGCAGGTAAATATTTGTTTTATAAAAAAATGGAAATGCGAAACCTTAGAATCTCCACTAACGTCCTCTGTATATTCCTCTTGAATTTCAATCTCTTCATCACAAATAGAACTTCAAAACTCTATAACCTCTTCCAAGTCAGAATATGAATCCATTTGAATCCTTTTACGGAAGAGTCTCACCAACATCTGCAATGGAAGCTTGAGGCATAGTCCTGGTTGGACATTGCATTGCATAGTGCCCATATTTGTCACATCTAAAACATTGTATTTCTGAAATATTCTTCCTTCTTTTGAATGTAGGAGCACCATTGGATTCCTCATCTTTCTTCCTTTTGAAATATCCTTTCTTACCTTTCATCTTTGAGGATTGCAAAGCAAGAACATGAATATCTTCATTTATGGAGCTTTGGCCAATGCCTCTTATCACCAATCTAGACTCTTCTTGAATGCAATCAGTTTTTAGATGATCAAACTTAGGAAGTTTAGATCGTGCACTTATCCCTTGAATGAATGATTCCCAAGAAGAAGGGAGACCATTGAGGGCTAACATGGTTAACTCTTTACTTTCAATTGTGTGACCAATGGTGGAGAGCTGGTCTCTCAGTTCTGTTATCCTCATGAAGTATGAGGTGATAGATTCGCCCTTGATCAGTTTTACATGATGGAGTTGTTGCTTTAGGGCAAGAGATCGGCTTGTGTTTTTTATCTCATACATGTTCTCTAATGATTTGAACATGTCATAGGCAGTCTCCATCTTGGAGATAATTGGCACGATATGATCTTTCACTGAGTCAACTAACATCTTCATGGCTTTATTGTTCTTTCTCATCCATTGAAGCTTTTTATTTTCTTCTTTTGATTCCGGTATAGCTTTCTTTAGGAATTCATCTAATTCGTTTTCTCTTAGGGCAAGCATGATCCTAAACTTCCAAGATACAAAGTTGGAAGCTCCTTCAAGTCGATCCTCAAATCTAACACTGTTCACCATTTTGATGTATAGAAGGGAGTTGTAGAATTTAAGGATGTATAGAGGATAGACTTGCCTATATAAATCTGATCTGATCTTTTTCCTATGCTGGCTCTGATACCATGTTAACGCTGATCAAATTTATTTATATAGGTAATTTTAAATTTTATTTGAGCTTTGATCACAATATGATATCAATGGATGATATATGATATTCAATCAGTCTGAATATAACTTTTCTCTATCACAAAATAAATACGATCTACTGAATGAATTCAAACTTGCCACAAATGAATCCCGTCTGCAAAGTATGGTTATCGATCTGAGATAGTTGATTGAACTTGTTGTGTGTTTCTTCGCTCATTGCATATATGCGAATTGATTGAATGAGTTATCGATCTGTCTGCTGTCTCTTTAATGGTCGGTCTGCTTGATTTATTATCTTCCTGTGTGTATTGACTGTGATTCTAACCGACTGCCAGGAATATCTTACTTGCTGTTCTTCGCTTCTTAACAGCATATTATATGATGTCGATGGTGACCCACAAAGGAGTCACGACTCCTTGTGGGATCGACATGATTCCACAAGGAGTCGTGACTCCTATGTGGAATCACGTCGGCTATGTAACCGATGCCTAACAATCAAGACGTCGGTCCAAGACACTCACCCAATGCATAGTGTCGGTCAAGCAAAAGAACCGATAAATACAAGCAATCAATAAAACGGTAAAGTAAATAATTAATATTCTGATTATAACATTAACTATAAGATTAACCAATCAATAATTTGTAACATAGATTATCTATGTATGATCAGAATAAGAAGGATAGATTTACAAGGCAAATATCTAAGGCCAATTAAATATTTGATTCAACTGATTGAAGCAATCTACTTTCAACATGCACACCTGATGTTCTTTTCCAGCAACCTTAAACCTTTAAGGCTGCGTCATGTAGAGCTCTTCTTGCAACTCACCATTGAGGAATGCACCCTTAATATCCATTTGATGGACTTTCCAACCAAACTAAGCTACTTAGGCGAGGACAAGTCGTATTGTACTCATTTTGGCTATAGGAGCAAAAGTCTCGTAATAGTCAATGCCTTATTTCTGTGAGAAACCTTGAGCAATGAGATGAGCTTTACTTGTCTAGGGTTCTGTCAGCTTTGTACTTTATGCACCCATTTGCAGCTAATGGGCTTCTTCCTTGGAGGAAGATCAAAAAGGACCCAAGTGTTGTTCTTCAGAAGACTCTGTTGTTTAGCTTCCATAGCCGTTTTCCACTCAAGGATCCGTTTAGCTTCAGAATATGTTTGAGGCTCAAAAAATGCCATGAATGTTGGCCATGAGAGCATAGTTAACTGTATTTTGCTGCTTGCTCTTGTTTCTGGAAGATCTACCCTTCATGAGCTCACCAGGATGAAGCTCACTAATGGTCTTAGCTCACCATTTAGGACAGAGAGTAGAAGAACCAACATCAAGTGTAGGAGGAATAACTGGAATAGGGTCAACAGGAGGATGATCAACATCATCCAGAGGAAATCCTGGTAGTGCATCATCAAGTTCAGAATCTGCATCATCCCTCTCATCTGGTGAACCAAATGGAAGAGGGACACCCAAATCAAAAGCCTTCAAAGGCTGATCCAAAATTCTTCTCAAATGGGGAAAGCTGAAATGGTCCTCGTTCTTCATCAAAGACAACATCACGACTGAAGATAAGATGATCAGTGTCTACATCAATCAACCAGTAAGTCTTGTGGTTGTCATTATACCCTGTAAATATAAATTTTCGACTCTTGGATTCCAACTTGGAGCACTTGGCATCTAGAATCCATACATATGCTAAAGAGCCAAAGACGTTTAGATGATTGATCCTAGGTTTGCAACTAGTCCAAGCTTTCTTAGGAGTCTTCCCCTTAATAGCTTGAGTGGGAGATCGATTTAGGAGATAGACTATAGTGAATATTGCTTCTACCCAAAATTTCTTAGGAACACACTTGTGTTCCAACATTGCCTTAGCCATTTCAATGATAGTGCGGTTGAAACGTTCTACAACGCCGTTTTGTTGAGGAGTGTAAGGTGTGGTTAACTGACGTTTGATGCCGTGTGCATAACAGAAGGTGGAGAAAGCAGAAGAACAAAACTCCCCCCCATTATCTGACCTAAGAGTGACTATAGGATAGCCTGACTCTTTCTACTAAGGCCTTAAACTTCTGAAATACAGTAAACACATCTGATTTTTGTCTAAGAAAGTACACACATTCTACGACTGAAATCATCAACAAAAAGAAAGAAATACTTGGAACCAGTAACACAAGGTGTATTCATTGGACCACATACATCAATGTGAACCAACTACAGTACCTTTGAGGCTTGCCATGAGTCACCATCCTTGAATGGTGTCCTGTGTTGCTTCCCAACCTAACAAGCTCCACGAACGCGGTGATTCTGAGTCTGAATCTCGGGTAAGCCAAGAACAAGATCCTCCCGAACAAGTTGAGCAAGATAGTGAATGTTTAGGTGACCATACCGTTGATGCCAAATTCTTCTAATTGAAGATGATTTAGCTGCGAAGGCATGTTCAGGAGAATCACCCGTATCCACAAGTCTGTAAAGACCATGATCCTCGATGCCAATAGCCACAGTAGTGCGAGTTGCACGATCAACAATCGAACACTTGTGTGAACTGAATACCACATCAAGTTGAGGAGAATGCCGAATAATCTGGTTCACTAAGAGTAGGTATAGTTCCATGCTAGGAACGTAGTATACATTGAGGAATACGAGATTCCTCTGACTAGACTATATCTGAATGTTGTCCTTGTTGACAACAATATACTCTTCACCTCCTCCAAAAATGACTGAATCAGTGAAAGGTGAGAAGTTTGTGAACCAATCGCGACGATGAGTGAAGTGTCGAGAGGCACCGTAGTTTATATACCAAGCAGAAGATCTCACATGATTTGCAAGACGCTTCGCCGTGAAAGCGTAGAATGTAGATTCTTTCTGCTCTGAGTGCTCTGCAACATTGGCCTTAGGTTGAGACCCTCCTTGCTTCTACCGTTCAGAAGCAATCCAATTCCGATAGTCCTTGATCGGGTGACCAAATTTGTGGTAGTAGTTACAGTGAACTTTCTTCTTCTTGGAGCTATCCTGAGGCTGACTAGGGCCTTTTTGCTGAAATGATTGAGATTTGCCTTTATCCTTGTGATAGGATTTGGCTGCAAAAGCTTGCTTGATAGAGGGTGAAGTGGCACTGATACCAAACTGTTGTTTCCAACGGTCTTGCTGTAGAAGTTTGGTGCGTAAGTTTGGAAACTTCAGATTAACATTCGTTGAAGTAATGTTGAGAGTTTCTATGCAGTGCTCATAGGATTTAGGTAGACTCTTTAGGGTAATTACTACCATATCCTCTTCCTCTATTGTCCGTCCGATTGCGCCCAACTGATCCTGAATGTCCTTAATCTTTGTCAAATTCTCCTGTAAGGATATTTGCTCATCCATCATGATAGGAAATAGCTGGTTCTTCAGGAAGAACACGCGTCTCTTATCTGATGTCTCATGGAGATCCTTCAGAATAGTCCAGATCTTTGCAACTGTCTTGTCGGATGGCACTTGTGGCAACTGATCATCAGTAACAAAAAGTTTGAGAAGAATGATCGCTTCTCGATTGTGCTCATCAAACTTATCCTGATCTTGTCTAGCTGTGGTTGGACAAGTTTCTTTACCCAAAATGATATCATTAAGGTGGTGAAATTCAAAGATGGTTATCATCTGTTGCTTCCATGTGTTATAATTTTTGCCGTTGAATCGTTGACTGCCCTCCAACATGATGTTGGTCAATGACACCATTTTTCGTGCTTTCAGAGGCACGAAAAACGAGAAATTTTGAAAAGGCAAAAAACTGATTACATAATTCGAGGCACGAATCCCAATGCAGAAATAGAGGCAAATTCAAGTATAGACTTAAAAAAGTACAAAGCACAGTTGGCACGAATCCTGAGGTAAAATTTTTGACACCCAAAAAATTTCGATAGAGCCCTAAAAAAAAAGGGGAAATATCACAAGGAATCTGTAGGGAAAAATTAATTCCGGCAAAAATTTGAGGGTTTTCTGCAAAACCCTAGCCAACAGAATGAAAACACTAGGTCGTATCAGAATGCAGAGGCGATTTTTGCAGAAAATCGCAGAAAATAATAAATCTGCAACAAAAATCCAGAAACCCATGGCGGCATACATAGGAAAATCACGTGCAGGAAGCAGAGAGAATCCTGTTGTGGATTTAAACACCCTTCGCGTGGAAAATGGTGCCCAGAAATTCACCGGATACTGAAATAAATCTGAGGCATAGGAAACAGGTTTAAAAAACGCCACAGAAAATATGCTCGCACAGAAGAGAATGCAAAAAATCATGCGGGTCGCGCGAAGAAAATTTTCACGAGCGGGAAAACACGAAAACGCGAGTAGACAGGTCAAAAAATCGTGTGATGAGGGCTACGATCTGCAAAAATGAAGCCACGAAAAGAGAATGGCATTGTGGCTAATAGAAGAGGAACCCACGAACCAGAAAAAAACTTTAAAGGTTTGTGACGCAATTTTGAAAAACCCTCGATCTAAAAAAATCCGCCCAAGGAAATTTGTTTTTCAAAAAAAAAATCCTTAAAAAAATTTCATTCGAAATTTTTGTAAAACAAATTTATTTTCTTTCCCGCTCTGATACCATATTACGCAAGTAATTGGTAAATAATTGAATGAATTAAATGAATGATCGAAAGATCATTTAAAGAGATACAAAACGAATGTTTCTAATATGAAACAATCGTAAAATAGAAACTAACTAATATTTACAATAGATTACAGAATTGACCATTAATAATAAATATTAAAGATATTATTCTCAATTATCCCCACAACTTCAAGAACAATTGTTGGTTGGAAAAGCACATACCTTGAAGGAGGTTGCAAGTGGCTGATATTGGGACTCTTTACTAAAAGATGGTTGATAAAAAAATTAAAGAAACCTTTTTTTTTGTGTCCTAATGACCAAGAGTTTGTCATTTGGACTGCTAATTATGACTGTTACAATAGAGAACCAGTAGAGGAAAAAGAGCCCTAGAGTCAAGGGGTAAACCTAACCCAATAGGTGAAACAAGTACAAGTGCAAATAGTTGTGTTAGGAGAGGACCCCTCCATGGGTGGGAAGGTGGTAAAGACCAAAGCTAGCAACCAAGGTTGGAAGAAATACCATCAAGTGTCTACACCTTATCATGCATTGGAAGAGCCAAAGGCATTAACATTTATTGGTGTTGAAGTACCAATGCAAGATCTGAAAATGCTTCTTGGTGAGTTTCTATAAACTAAAACCAAGGGGGACAACACATTGAGAAGGATGCAATTGTATACACTCTATCTATGATTTTCTAGACAATTTGCAAGGGATTTCCTAGAAAATATATAGATAGTTACCCAATGACCATCATGATAACAATTGTCCTCAACATTGAGTCGGAACAAAATGTGAATTGTAAGAGCTTGAATGCAATGTGGTGAATCAGTTATGACGAGAACACAAGAATGAACAACTAGTACCTAGACCTTTTGATCAAGAAGGAAAGGCTTATTGATGCGATGGGCTAAGTGTACCTAGACCTTTTGATCAAGAAGGAAAGGCTCATTGATGCGAGGGGCTAAGTACAACAAGTTATAGCTTAGAAGTTTCAGTTTGCCGATGAAGCACCAAGTCTAAGTGGAAAGTTTACTATTTTGTTTGTGTTCACAATTGGAAAGTGAATAATAGAGACAGCCATTCCTAAAATTCAGTCCTCACAAAGAATTTTATATGTTTTACTTCTCATTTAATTATTGATATTGATTAGCCATATTAATTATCTATTTGCTGGAATTGAGGAAAGACATTCTTGAGGTGTATGATTGTATCAACGGGATAATTCTTGGTAGGATTATTAATTCTCAATAAGGCATTGTAGCTTTTCCTCTTATGATTATTGTTACTTTTGAGTTTTCACAATGCTGATTTAACTCAAAGTCCCTTAACAAATTAAAGAGATTATGATTTTTCATGGATAAGTAAATTGTTGTAAATTTTTATGGAACTTAAGGGAAATAACTTTTTCAAAAATGATTTTACTAGAGAAATAAATAATACATTCTAGTTGTAGAATTTCAGTCTCTAAAGTGGTTTTCTTTTTACATGTGCAATGTATAAAAATTCAATGTATGATCTTAACATAAAATCTCTTCAAATTTTGATTTTCATTCATAGTATATACTAAATTCTATGAAATTGTGATTTGCTGGTTCCTTTTTTTTAAATTACTTGTGGAAGAGCACTTATATTTATAAATGTCATATAGGTGTCTCTACCTCGTCTCAAGGCAATGACATGGAGTATGGAGAATCAAAATTCTACACCTGCAAATCGAGTGGCTGTGATTAACCTTAAGGTATTTATCTTACATAGAGCTCTTTTGATATTTGCAATGCGTTGTTTATATTCATATTCACTTATGCACCTTTAATGTCTTACATAATATAAGCATTTTAATAATTTAATTTGCACCTTTTAGTGTGACACAAAATAAAACAGATTTACACTAGAATTGTTCTTTCAATTAGGAGGGGAAATTTCTTGTAAACCAACACTAACCTAATTCCAATAATATGTAATGCTATTTACAATCTGTACAATGTTTTCCTGAGTTGTTCATGCTCATGCTAAACAAACCAAAGGCGTGTTCTTTTGGATTCACCTAGGGCACAAGTTGATGTGCACTTTAACTCAAGGTGGAAAGGTTTTTATGCTTTTGACAGAAAGTAAACCCTACAACTATCACATTTATGTCATTCAACTAAAGATAGATATTTAACAGTGCAAGTACACACAAGGATTGGATTAGCTTAAACTCAAGGACACAAAAGCTTTGGTAGATTGATTTTAAAGATCAGTACAAAGCCACAATCTCCAATTATAAGAGCAAACCTGCCATACAAAGCTTGCAAATTTGCAAATAACAATTTAATCTACCTCAACACACATAACAAATAATACAGAACATCATAATAGCAATTTAGAAGGAAGATAAACATTGCTAAATAACACTGAATTAATAATACTAGATCCCAAAACAAAGTGCCAAAATCACTTAGTTTAATGCTTACAAAACTGTTGCATGAAAAATAATAAAAAGGCTAACTACAACTTCTACCCTAAGAATATATTGGTTGCATGCAACTTAAGCATTATTACAAAAATTAATTCCACTAATACTAATTGTAACTTAGGCAATCTTTGACGAGGGTCATGGATAAATACATCTAACAATAGATCTTCTAGAAGGTCATCTGGAAATAGCCACTCAATAAATAGATGATAAAAGTAGCATTTTCTGGAATGTCATTTTCTTGAAAATAGTGACAGCTAAAATAAGACTACTGACAGGTGGCTTTGGAGATGATTTTTGATGAAGTTTTCTCTTTGTTGTGATCATGGTGGATCTTTTGATGATGTTTGAAGTTTGATATTCTGAAAATCAATGCTTTGAATCTGATAAATCCTTTGTTCTGTTGACCACTCTGCCTCAAACCTTAGCCAGAACATGCTAATATGTGAAGCTATGTATACGGATATCATTGTTTTTCATTAATAAATGATATGTGACTCTAATCATGACAAAAACCTTTCTGATATAGATTAATAAATACTCTCTGATTGCTGTTCACAAACTTGCTGAAAAGATGACCGGCTGGAACAATGATGAACATTTCAAAACCCTAAGCACCCTTGCTAAAGTGATGCTACAAACTATGAAATCAGGCTTTTTTATGATAATTACTGTTTTGAGTTGCCATAAGTTATTTAAGACTGGTGCATTGATTGTTGGAACCTTAATCAAATGATAAGGATTACAGCTGTTATGATAAAGCTTTTATTGCTGCTTAGAACAATGAAGAGAGAGATCTAATCCCTGCTATTTCTGTCAAAAATCTGAGTTTCCTTTAATAAGGAGTGCCTATAGACATAGTTGAACTACTCGTCAAAACCAAAAACTTGCTAAGGCCGAAAAAGAAACTCGGCAAAAACTCGGTGAAAACTTGGCAAAAACTCGGTAAAAACTTGGGAACTTTAAAAATTGCTTAAATTTAATTAGAAATGCATTTTTTTTTGCAAAATTCAATGAGGAGATGCATCCAATGAGTCAATAAATGAGTACACAAAAGAAACAAGCCGAGTCTAGATCTTTTTAATTGATTTAAATGTAAAGTGGGTACAAAATCGTATCCTCATGAGGAATGCTGATGGCTTAAAGCAAAATAGTCAATAGTTTTTGTAAAACTAAAAGTAAATACATCAATACAATTACATCTTCCTCTTCCCAGCTCTAGTAAAAATTAGGGGAGAGGTAGAACTAGAGGGTCTAGTCCTAAAAGTCTGTTGTGGCGGTGCCTCCTCGCTTGGTATGACTAGCTCAGGCTGTGGCTCGACCTCCATCCTGGTTGTAGCTTTGCCTCTAGCTGCTCCTGGCACTGACAATGACTTATCATCCTCATCCTCAATGTCATCCAGTGTGAATCCAAATCTACCCCTCTCCACCTCCATAGCCTACCTCTCCAAATCATAGATGCCATCCTCAGTAAACAATGGAGGCTGCTCCTACGATGTCCAATCACTATAAGGATCAATATCATCCAAATCAATTGGACCAGCCGGTGCTACCTCTACCTTCCTTATGCACAACCGAAGATTATATTGCACAAAGACAAGGTCATTGAGGTGTTTTTGAGCTAACTTGCTTCTCTTCTTCATGTGGATGGCCTCGGACAAGCTCCAATTGCTCTCACAACTGGATGAACTCAAACATGTTTTAGCGCCCAAAAATCCATCTCCACTTGGTTCAAGTGCTCTAAAATCCAGCTCCACTTGGTCCAAGCACACAAGAATCTAGCTCAAAAGAGAAATAGCGCCTAAAGTTCCAGCTCCCATGAGGATCAACGCTCAAAAGTCCAGCTAAGACTAGGAACTGCAGTCACAAATCAAGTTCAGGCAAGATCTAGTGCTCTCCTTTGTCTTTAATTACCCCTAAATCCCACCTAGGGAGAGTGTGAATGATTGGGCCAGCCCAATTTGAGAGAAGTTTAAGCTAAATCATCCTCCTAGGTCAGCTTATGTTGTGAGGACCTAAAATCAAAGTGTGAGGACCTAAAAGGCACAGTTGAAACAAAATGTGTACGTGTAAAACTAGGAGAATAACTAAACGGGGCGGACTTAAAGTATAGGTCTGACTCGCATAAGCAGAGCAGATTAATGATTCAAGGCAGTTTGAGGTGTGGTAGTAGATTGAGAACGCACCACCTTGCACATATACCATTCAACCTTAACCCAAACCCCAGCCGACCTGAGTGAAATTAAAGAAATTTTAAAAGTTTTAAAACCAAATTGAGGGGTTTCAGCACAGCCAACTTGGTATAAGGATAATTTAATTTTAAAGCGCAAACCAACACTTGCTAAGTCAGCTAGATCATTGGAGGGTTAACACTTGCTAAGTCAGCTAGATCATTGGAGGGTTAACTCAAGTGTGAGAGCCCTATATGAGTAGAATCAAAGTCCATTTCAATGTAACAATTTCAATTCACCTTCACAGCGAATCAGGAGGAGGTGTTAAGGCAAATTTGCATCAGATTTTGGAGCTCATGTGAATCTCAGTCTTGCAACAGTTTCTTTCCACAATAAAGTGAAATTCTGATAAAACATTGAGGTGAGTTTTTAAGGCCTGATCAGGTATGAATTAGCAGACATCTGCATCATTATTAGACCTGATTTAAAGTGAATACCAGCAGCCCTATGTGCGAATTATGCAGACCTTTTTCATCTCTCCAGTAAGAGCTAAAGCAAGTTGACTTTCAGCGACAGGGTGGAGACTGATATCATTTTAATGGCATCAATTCAATTCAGACCCGAGCAAATATCCATCAGACCTGAGCGGTTTTGAGGAGCAAAAAATTCAGATCAAATCTGATTGTAAACAAATTTCATCAGCAGATTGTCATTTCCAGATTTGAATTGATTTTTTGAAACGTGATTAGTGATGCATTAGGGGTGTGAAGGATTGCTTTATTATCATGATTCTTGATTCATTGTGTCTCCTTTCAGGTTTTGATGCAAGGATAGAAGGCTAGGAAAGATGAACGTTCAAGGGGGAATGAAGAATTTGGCTATGACAGGGATTTTTCGATATCAAGAGGGAAGATCTACACATTCAAAGGAATGAAGATGCAAATGCAAAGGACTTTCAAGGCAAAAAGGATATCTTCACACATCCAAGAACACCTCAAGAACATGAGAAATGGATTAGGACAATATTCTTCTGCATCACGATCATCACAGATTCAAAGATGCAACTTGGAGAGAGGACTTTACAAGGATACACAATGAGGTAAATCAGCATCATGAAGGACTCACCAATACATATTCAAGTCATTCACGGAGGAGGCATGATGAAGAACATCTCAACATCAAGTGTAAGAATCAACATAAGGAGGGATACAATTACAACTATCTTGCATTTCCTTTGGAAATCCAAGATCCTAAGTGTTGGTGTTGGAAATAAGCCACACCTAGACCGATGATGGACTGGTCCAAGAGGGGCCAGTAGCTCAGTGGTAGAGCACTCCAGCAGCGTATGGAAGGTCCTAGGTTCAAGTCCTAGCTGGTCCATGTCTCAACATGGTATCAGAGCCAGGTCCAGGCTAGGAGCCTGTTGTGACGTTTTCACACATCGCCCCATTGCAAATGGGGACCCATGTTTTTTGCTCGTTTTCGCTTTGCTTTTTAGGGTTTTGTTTTGAATCCAGTCGGTTTTGGGAGTTTTTTGAATTTCCTTTTCTAGAATGCAAATTTTGAATGCAATGAATTCGCCAGAATGGTCTATTTTCAATTGGAATGTTGATGCAAAGCTTAAATTTGTCTAAGTGTTGAAGATGAAATGTGAATTTTTGTCCAATTGAATATTTTTGACCAAATTTTGACTTTTTTGAATTTTGGTCCTAGGCATTTCAAATGATTTGTTTTCGCCTTGTGAAGTGATAAAATGTGTAAAATCATGATATTTTGGCCTGTAGGAGCAAAATCGCTCCTGTCCCTCAGTGAAGGACGGGAGCTCGTTTTCAAATATTTTACTATTCCTGCAGGGTCAAGATGAATTACGAATTGGAAGTGATGGAGAAAGGCGAGATCTTTCCATTGAATATAAATTGAAGATTTTCATGAGCACAGAAATGCCTCCAGGGGAAAAATCGCTCCTGTCCCTCAGTGAAGGACCGGAGCTACAAATCCAATTTTGCTTTGTCCTTGCAGGATTTTAACGTCTTGACGATGTGAAAAGGTCCAGAGAGGTGCATTTTATCAAATGAATATAACTTGAAGCGCTGTCGGGGAGATCAACAGGATAACAAGTCCGGCTTGAGTAAGGTCCTGATCCTGAAATTTGGCTAAGTCTGGAATGTCCTGATCCTGAGATTTGACTAAGTCTGGAAACTGAAAAAAACCTCCAAAAACTAGATTTTGCAATATAACTCCTGGAGGTCTAAAACCACTCTCAAACATCCTGAAAGTATATATGGAATATAACTTAAAGTATAAGTGACATTATACTTAAATGTTATATTCCATAAAAATTATCCTGATAGAGAGTGCGAAAAGTCAAATTTCGCTCGTGTCCTTCTCCAAGGGTCCACAGCGAAAAGCGCTCCTGTCCCTCTCCAAGGAACCAAGGCGAATCGCTCGTGTCCCTCACCAAGGGTCCAGAGCGAAAATGCTTAGTTGAGCTATTCCTGACCGTGTTTGGACGAATTGAGACATCAAAGGCATGGTGAAGGACGAAATGAGCATGATAGAGCATCCAGACTTGATCAAAAACAATGAAATCATGAAGTTCGCTCCTGTCCCTCACTGAAGGACCAGAGCGAAATTCTTCATAAGGTACGATCTGGGCAAAGATCAAGCAAATTTTATGTTCAAAGCCAAGGAAAGAGGCGAAATGAACGCGTTTAAGACAAATTGAAGATTACCAAATGCCAACAAGGGACCAGAGCGATTTTTGTCTAAGATGATTTTCTTGCCCAGTTTGAGTGGATCCCAAGGCATGGATAAGTGAAAAGGTACGTTACGAAGCCGTTGAAGGTAGTTTTTGAAGGTGACAAAGTGAAGTGAAGCATACAAAGCCAAGATCGCTCCTGTCCCTCTTCAAGGGACCAGGGCGATATGATGATTATATTGCCGTCCCTCCAAATTCAAGACACTCCAAGGCGAAGAACAAGGTGGCAAGGACGTCTTAAGGCATCTTCGTCAAGCACAAAGCATCAAAAATTGCCAAAGATGAAGGATTTGCACCAAATATCCTAATTCGCTCCTGTCCCTCAGGAAGGGACCAGAGCGAAATTTGCATAAAGGCATAAAATTTGAAAGTTTATCAAGCATCAAGTGATCACGAAGGATCAAGGGACCACGTTTTACCCAATGAAGACAATGGCAAGTTGAAAAAGGCAATGACAAGCTCAAAATCATGAAGTTCGCTCCTGTCCCTCAGGAAGGGACCAGAGCGATGTTGAATATATTGGCTAATTCATGCAAAAATCACGTTGAGTCAATGTTTTGCAAGGTCATACAAGGTATAAGATGTCTTTTGAAGATGATATGCAAGAGTTTTGAACGTAAAAGTGTCATCAATTAAGTTAAGGGACTCATATCGCTCCTGTCCTTTGGACAAGGACCAAGGCGATTTTTACTAAAACACTCATGTTCCGACAAAATCAAGACAATGCAAAGATCGCCTAGGTCAGGGACGTCCTTTGGAAGGCAATGAACGAAAAACGAAGATCAAAAACTTGCCAATTTGAGCCAGGACATAAGGATCGCTCCTGTCCCTCTTCAAGGGACCAGGGCGATATCACCACAAAAGGACACTCATTCACACATGCAAGTCAATTAAGCTCAAAGGACCTAGCGAAAATGGCAATTCCAACGTGGAAATAAGGACCTTGGACGTAAAAATTGCAAGAATCATGACCAAATTGATGGATCGCTCCTGTCCCTCAGTCAGGGACCAGGGCGATGAGGTACGTATCTTCCCACTTTTTCATTTTTGGGCGCTAAACAAACATTTTTGAATTTATTTAAATGCTAAAATTCGATAAGTTTTGAAAATTCAATTAAATGGCATTTAAATATTGCGCTTGATATTAATTAAATTATTTTGCCTTGTAAAAAATCGAATTTGTTAATTTAAATGACAAAGGCATTTAATTAATTATTTATTAATTAATAGAAAATCAAAAGGAGCGCTTGGTATTTTATTGGTTTATAAAAGTCGGCCTTGTTATTTATTAAAAAATCGTTTAATTTGCTTTATTTTCACAAAGTCGGCCTTAAGGTAAGTATGAGGTGAGCGCTATAAAGGGAGGGTGAGAATCTTCATTTTCACATCATCATTTTCATCTCTTACATGCGATTTGAGGAAGACAAAGGAGAAATGCGATTTGGAGTATACAAAGGAAGTGCGAAAGTATCATTCAAGAGGAGGAGCGAATTTATATCCAAAGGAAGGCGTTAGTACTATCCAAGGAAGTGCGAACTTGTCCAAGGCATTGGAGATCACGTCAAGGATATACTAAAGGTGGCGAAATTGCTATTTTGAAGAGGAGATCACGTTGAACACATCTAATATCAATTTTGCCTAGGCGATTCCTTTATTTTGCATTTTAGAGTTAAGCTCTCAAAGAGGTATGGCGATATGGATTTATTGTTTTGATTTTGAACGTTGGTCGTCATTGCCTTAGTTTTGAATTTTGAAATTTTGTTTTTCCTTAGCTCAGTCTTTTTTAGGAAATGATTAATAAAGGACTTATCATTAAGTTTCCTAAAAAATTGCTCTCTAATTTATGTTATGTATTGCAAAATCATGTTACTAATTTTGAAATGTTGTGTAGGCATCGAATGAAGATCTCTTCAAGAAAAATCAAGCCGGATCAAGGACAGTCTTCGCCAGGACGATCAAGCCAGGACATGGACGACCTTCTTTGGACTAACATCATCAAGGGCAATCCAGCGTTCCAAGGCGAGGTACATCATCTTCCTGCACATCAAGGACGCAAGGAGTTAGAACAAGGGCTCGTTGAAGAAGCAAAATAGTTCTAGATGAATTAATTAAAGCAAGCTTCTCAACAACATCAAGTTGAATATCTACCAAGTTCCAAGTGTCAAATGAGGTGGTGTCCTAGTCATCATTTCTCCAATCAGTGAAGTCCATCTCAGCATGTCCAGATTCAATGTACTTAACTCATGGAAGGTGGCACAAACTCCGATGTACCTACCCCGGCTATCCATTGGTCGATTTTTCTAAAAGGGACATGTGTCCAAGCAATACAATTTTATCATTGGTCAAACATTAAATGTTATGTAATGGTTGTAACAAACCCTAATTAGGGTTTTCATTGTAAAATCTTGGCCATTGATCTTGAATTGATCTAAGCCATCAAATTGTATTGTGGGCACTATATAAGCCCAGGCATTTCATTTGTAAAGGCTAATAATTAGCAATTAGAGAGAATTGTAAATAGTTAGAATAGTTAGAGAATAGTTGGAAGCAATTAGAGTAGAATAGGAGGACAAGGCAAGAAATTGTTGCCATTGATTGTAAACAAACTCCATTTTCATTGAAGTAATGGTGAAATATGTCGTTTTCTTGCAATTTGCATGGTTTCTTGTTGAGTCTTCAATCTTAGATGGTAGATGATTAGATGAATGAAGGAAATGTGATTGATTGATGGTGGAATTCGTACATCCATACTACTAGCAGTTTGTTGATTGCAGACTTGCCTTGTGTAGTCAACTGGAATAGTTCAACTTAAGCTCAATTTCAATTTGTTGCCTCTTCATTGATATGCATCAACTTGGATGGTGTCTATGCCTGTGGTGATAATTTGAACATCATAAAGCGTCCCTTAGAAGATCGCACTAGTCTTGTGTAGATGTTCCATTGATGTCAAAACAAGATCTAGTTAGAGTTTCATCAAAAATCAAGTCATTGCTCCTACATTCTTAGTATTAGGATTAGATCCTCTCTTCGCCCTTATCCTTTTTCCATTTTTTCCAAGTCTAAGTTAGTCAGAGCCTGTGTCCAGCAAAGCAGATCGGAAGTTCAATCATCACATGTAAGTCCCCTTGTGATTCCAGCAAATCACATCATACCACTGGAGCTTGTCCACACGTAGAGACCCTACCAAAAGAACCTTGGAGTCTACCTAACTGATCCTTTACGCGAATCTTCAGCAGTTAGAGACTATTTTCTCAAGAGAGGATAAGATGCCCTTAGGTATTTTATTCTGTGTATGATTGTGTACAAAATACACGTCAACAGAGCCCCAAGCACACGAGAGGTGTGGCTTAAGGGGGGGTGTTGGTGTTGGAAATAAGCCACACCCGGACCGACGATGGACTGGTCCAAGAGGGGCCAGTAGCTCAGTGGTAGAGCACTCCAGCAGGGTATGGAAGTTCCTAGGTTCGAGTCCTAGCTGGTCCATGTCTCAACACTAAGGGAAAAGTCGGAAACATTCAAGATATCATGGAGATGATACTTCATACTTTATCAAGGAAATCAAGAATTTTCAAGACCAAGGTGAAGATGAGGATATCAAAGACCCATTCCACATTTCAAGGAAACTTCAGAATGTAAAGGAGGATATCAACATCTCAAGTTCAGATTATGGAGAAAACTTCACAAGGATGTTGAACACAAAGGATTCCACATCATGAAAGTTAAGAACTACATTGAGGAATTTCAAGATCAAAGACTATTAAGAGAAAGGAGTCAAGATGTCTAGGATCAATGTAGGGACATCACAAGGTGGATTCCCAAACAAGAGGATGGAAAGTGAATGTGATCAAGGAACGATAGTTTCAGAATAGTTAAGCAAAGTTAGAAACTTGATCATTAAAGATGATACAATTTGAGAATATGATTAATCACCATCATCAAGCAATTAGAAATGTTGAGTATCAAGAAATATTGCTTGAGACACAAAGACTTCTTTGTGATGATCTACAAAGAGCAAGTTGAGTTGGCGCTTGTTGTGACCATTTCACACATCGCCCCATTTGAATGGGGACCCCCTCTTTTCGCTTTTGTTTTGTCTGTTCTTCTCTCTGCTTTTAGGGTTTTGAGTGAGTGAGTGGTCTGTTTGGGCTAGGGCTAAACCTTGGAGGTTTCTTTTGAATGTTTTTTTAAGCTGAGTCCGGGCAAATTTTGAAAGTTATTAAGCGTCCTCCCGAGGATTGAGATTGTTGAAGTAAGGTGAGTCTGTCAGGAAGTCAGATAGGTCTCAGGTTAGGTCTAGATTCAGGGTTTTGGGGTAAAATCCAAATTTTGTCTAAGTGTTAGCATTTTGAAGGTGGAATTGTGTGTTCTTGCCTAGGTGAATTTTGATCAAATTTTGGAGGCAAGATGATGCCTGAAACAGAGAGTTCGCTCCTGTCCTTCACTGGAGGCCCAGGGCGAAATTCATTCTAAGTATAATTTCTTGTTTTGAGAAGGCTTGCTAACTGGTTCCTGGCCTTGAAGATGACCTAACTCTGCCTTGTGAAATGTTTGGAGACTTAAATTTTGAATGGATTAGCCAGAAAGGATGAAATCGCTCCTGTCCCTTGCTCAGGGACCAGAGCGAAAATGTTATTTTTTGCATATTTGTCACTGACTTTTCTATTTTGTTTTGTGCAGGGTCTCCAGGAGTGATGATTGAACGTGACTTGATACTTTTGAAGATTTTGAAGACACGAAAATGGTGAATTTTGAAGATTTAGAGCAGTTCGCTCCTGTCCCTCTCCAAGGGACCAAGGCAAAAAGACTTATTTGAGTCATTCCTAACCTTGTTTGGTTAAATTGAAACATCAAAGGCATGGTGAAGGACGAAATGAATGTGATAAAGCATCCAGATTTGATTAAAAACAATGAAATGATGAAGTTTTTGCCTAGAAAGGTAATTTCGCTCCTGTCCCTCACTAAAGGACCAGAGCGATTTTCTTTATATACACATTTTTAGACCTTTCTTGGACTTGAACTCTTATTCATGGTGTGTAACAAGGTGAAATCTTCCCTAGCAAGGACATTTCGTGAGAAAAAGTGAAACGATTTGATCATGATGGCAAAGTTCGCTCCTGTCCCTCACTGAAGGACCGGAGCTTGATTCTCAAATTTGCATTATTTTTGCAAGATCAAAGTGATTTTATGATTTGAAGAGGTCAAGGAAAGCATGATTTGTCCGTTGAATATAACTTGAGTGGTCCACAAAGGAGGAAATCAACCTAAATGACAATAGGCGCTCCTGTCCTTCATTGAAGGACCATGGCGTTTTTTCAAGATTCTCCTCTTTGTTTAAGATTTTGAGGCAAAACCTGACTTGGATAGGAGGGAGAGATGGCGTTTTATGCCTTAGATGCGATTGAAGGTTTAAAGAACAAGGAAATATACCCAGAAGGCAAAAGGCGCTCCTGTCCCTCTCCAAGGGTCCAGAGCGATTTTCTAAAAAGTGCAAATTTCTTGCAAAGGACAAGGCAAGTTTGTGATTGAAATGAATGGAATAAGGCATGTTTAGCCCGTTGAAGATAATTTGGAAGGCTAGCAAAGGACAAACAAGTTTGAAATTGCAAAATCGCTCTTGTCCTTCACTGGAGGACCAGGGCAAAAATCTTTGGAACACCTATTTTGCCTTGCAAAAACAATTTAAGCATGCATGGAACAAGTGAAGGAGATCATCACTTACCCCGCACTAAGAGTTGGCAATTAAAAGGACGAAGGAATAAGAGCAAAAGTGAAAATCGCTCCTGTCCCTCACCCAGGGACCAGGGCGAAAATGTCCTAATACACTTTCCTCCTAGAGACCAAATGAATTAAACTTGAGACTCCAATTGGAAATGCCATTTTTAAAGCCTAGATGAAGTTTTGAACGTGGGAAATAAGGAATGCAAGGCCTAAATTAGAAGTTCGCTCCTGTCCCTCTCTAAGGGACCAGGGCGAAGTTAGTGGCATTCAATATTTTTAACCATATTTGGTCGTTAACATCCTCCAAATCGCATTAGATGCCAAAAATCACCAACTTCGAAATATTTGAAATAATTAATTAAAATTGGCATTTAATAAAGGACACATTGGCATTTAATAAATTAATTTTGAGCCTCAAAAAATTGAATTTTTATTATAAAGGCATTTAAAATTAATTTTTGTGAAATTAAAATTTAAAATGGAGTGCTTGAGGTATTATTTTTATTTATTTTATCAAGTCGGCCTCTTCTTTTTGCAATTTTATTTATTTTTTAGGCCTATTTTGCCAAGTCGGCCTATGGGAGGCAAAGTGGTGAGCGCCCTATATAATAGGGGTGTTTTGATCAAGTTTAATCAATCATTCACTCATTACTTTAAGTGCGAATTTGGAGATCAAGAAGAAGGTGCGAAAGCTGGTCTATTTGGAGCGAATTTGTCTTAAGTATTGAAGACTAGAGGTGGTAGAGCTGATGCTTGTGAAGACTAAAGGAGGCGCATTTTGCTAAAGGGAGAGCTTTGATCTACATTTTTCTCTAGCAAATTCACCTTATTTTTGCATCATTTCTTAGAATTAATTCTCAAGTGGAGGTATGGCGTAATCACCTTGACACCATTATTGAAGATTTGAATTTTCCGTTTTTTTTTGAAAATTCTAAGTTTGATGTAGTTAGTTAGGAAGTGATAACTCAAGATTTATCATGAGGTTTCCTAATTAATATCTTTTATCTTCCTTGCCACTCTCTTAGATATTTTACTAATTATGAAATGTTGTGTAGGTGTCAAGATGGCGACTCCAAAGGCAGGAGCATCCACTAGTCGTCCATCTCTCATGAAGGAAGATCAGAGGAATGAAGAATTGGAGACCAAGATCGTGTCCAAGTGGAGCAATATTGGAGATACCAACTTGTGAAATTTCAGTGTCAAGAAGTTTCGAGAGGTCCCTTACATTGGCAAGCCATCACCTGTCGCAAAGAGGATAATTGAAAGTGGCATCATCAAGGCGGCCGGTTTCCCTCCAGCAGTCCAGTGCCATGAGCTAATGATCGAGTGTGCTCGCCATTATGACCCACAATCAAGATCAATCGTATCCAAGGAAGGGAACACTTTGGCATACCTTTCGGAGGAGGCTATAAGTGAAGCTCTCCATCTTCCAGAGCATAAAGATATGATTTACAAAATCCTAGAGGGAGCCAGGTCAATGTATGAAGATGATCCAGACACTTGCTTAAGCATCATCAATAAGAATTGGTTACTCAAAAGTCGTCCTCGCCTGAGCAAGATTCCCAACACACCACATAGGATCGACTTCCAGGAGGAGTACAGAGATTTGATAACTTTGCTCATTCAAGTTACAGGGGCTCCTCAAGCCTTCTACTTTGAGAAGTGGATGTTCTACTTCATCCAGGTGATAGTTCAAGGGAAAGGAACAATTCATTGGGCTAGAATTATTAGCCATTGCCTGGATGTGCAGTTAAGAAGACTAAAGCCAACCAAGTCCTTTCACATGAGCTCATACGTCATATATGCCTTGATCAGGAATTTCGAATATGCAGGACTACCTCACAGAGGAGGATCGAAGTTGAGACAGATGTGGACCTTCAAGAGTTGGAAGAAAGAGTCAAGGTCATCTTTTGCAAAGATGAGAATGTCATCGCCGATGGGCAACGGGATCTAATGTTCACTACTATGCTCCTGATTGAGAAGATCAAAGAACTTGAACCTGGATGGGAAGCTGCTCTTCTCAAGGCCTTTGATCAGGTTATCCACTTGGAGGAGCGAATGAGGAATCTTCCCGAGATTCCTATTGCTGAGATTGAAGGAATTGTGTCCAGATTCGTTGCATATGCTAAGAAAGAACATTGGAAGGGGAATAAGGTTCTAGAAGAGAGGTTGTTATAAAATGATGTGGCATCTTAATTATCATTGGTCTATGTTTCCTCGATTTTTGTGCCAATTAAATATTTGGCTATGCATTTAATAATGTTCAACTAAAAAGGGAACTTTTTGTAACAAACCCTAATTAGGGTTTAGGTGTCAAAATCTCAGCCGTTGATCTTCTTTTGATCTGGGCTGTTCATTGTAATTGAGGATGCTATATATACCCTCACTCATTTTCATTTTGTCATTAGATATTAGAGATTGGATAGTTAGAAATTAGAAGATTAGAGCTTTTGGAGAGAAGAAAGTTATTTTGTAGCAAGACTGAGCATTGAAGAAAGAATTACAAGCAATTGTTGTCTATTTTGGCTTTGTGATCAATAAAATATTGAAGTTATGGTGTTTTATTGCAATTCTTGTGGCTACTTTCATGGTTGTTTACTTTCTTGAATCATTCTCAGTCGAAGTAGTATTTAAGTTTGAAGGACTAAGTGTTAGGCTTGATTTTTGGTGAGATTCACGTTCCAAACCACTAGCTTCTTACTGATTGTAAGGACGCCTTGCGTGGTCAACTGGAGATATTTGGATTGCTTGAACCTTTAATCATTATTGAACTATTGATATGTACCTTCATGGTAGTGTCTATGATTTTTGATGATTTGAAAAATCACTAATCACCTTAGAAGATCGCATCAATTCCAGTAGAGTTGTAATTCCTTGGCAATACTGAAATTGGTAGAATCTTACCAAGTCTAGCCTACATTGAGTCATTCTTAGGATTAGATTAGAATTCATCTCTTGCAAACCCTATTTTTTGATCTTTTTTTGAAAACCTGTTAGTTTTAGGAAAATTCTGTTCTTGCAACTCGAAAACGTAAGGCACCTTGAAGAAACAGCATTTACAACGACCACTGGTGCTTATCCACACGTAGAGATCCTACAACGAAGAACCTTGAAGTCACCCTGATTGATCCTTTCTCGCGATATCTTCAGCATTCAGAGGCTTTACTCAAGAGAGGATAAGGTACCCTTGGGTATTTTATTCTGTGTTTGATAGTGTACAAAATACACGTCAACAACGCTTAATCACATTCAATCAATCCAACCATTCAAAGTCAAGGCATCCAAGTTCATTGATCCTGACTCATCCTATGAGGTGGAAAACGACACATGTGACATGTGGCACTTCATCAAATATTATTCAATCACAATGTACCTAACCTCATTTCTTATAGGTCAATATTCAAGGAAGGACATGTGTCCTAAATATTATAATTTTCTCATTGGTCGAAGAGGAGTTTGTTATAACTAATCCTAATTAGGGTTTCATCTTGTAATCTTTGCTTTTGATTCCAAATCAATCTGGTTCATTCATTGTAATTGGGATATCTATATAAGGCTCAATCCTCTCATTTGTAAAGGTTAATGGTGAATAGACAATAGTTAGAAGTAGTTAGTAGTGGAGTAGGAGGAGGAAGCTAGAGATTGTTGCCAAGACTATGGTGGAATTAATACATGATTTTCATTTAAGCATGGTGGATCTTTATGTGTTGTTTCAACATTTTGCTTGGTTTCTTGTTTCTTCTCAAATTTAGTTGAAGTTCATTGATTATAATGGAGAAATGTAATGATATGTGATGAATTCCTTGGCTCATACTTTTTGTGGTTCGCTAATTGTAAGTTATACTGTAAAGTTAGTTTGAACCTCATTATTGCAACAGTTCGATTGTGAATATCTCATTTGGGTTGCGCCGATATTGGGTATTTGAATGAATGGTTTGCAGTATGAAATTTTTTATCATGGCGAAGCAAAGCTTGATTTGAGGAGTTTGTATATTTGAGCATCATTCATTATCATCATTGTCCTTAGCTTTAGCTTAGATTTCCTTAACCTTTTATCCTTTTGTCCTTTATTTTCCAAAGTAAGTTTAGTTTTCACATTCCAACAAAACGTAAGTCCCTTTGTGATTACCAACATTATCACATCAAATCATTGAGTCTATCCACACCAAAGAAACGGGACTCGGACTCGGCTCGGACTCGGCAAGGCCAAATCGGACTCGGACTCGGGACTCGGCGTCAGACTCGGCTCTAGACTCGGCTGGACTCGGGAAAGTGAAAAACTCAAAAAATTTAGAGATTTTTTAAGATTTAAAACTTGTTTCATGCACCCTTTATTGAATAAGACACAATAACATCATCAAACTTGGCTCATTTCATTACATAATACATACACAAGTATACATCTATGATCTATCACATAAGCATAAACGCAAATTGTAGCTGAAGGAAATAACAAACATAGATATATAAATATTGTCAAATGTATACAATATTACAAAACTCATGGAATAAAAAATCCATGTCATCATATGATCATCATCAAATGTTCCATACAAATAACAAAGGTAAATACATCTACAAGCCTATGGCGCAGAGGAGTCTGCACCCTCCGGCCCCGACGTCGGCTCCGATGAAGGCCCCGGCCCCCTACGAAGGCGTCTAAGGTAGGTCATAGATGATTGGGCAGCCATAGCCGCTCCTCGTGACACCACGCCATGCTCACCAACATCAGGAACATCTGTGTCACTGTCACCATCTGTGTCACTATCACCATCTGCCTCTGAATCTCCTCTCTCTGCTCGTGCTCTCTGCTCCTCCTCTGCCATGGCTACAGCCTCAGCCTCTATATCTACCTGGTCGATCCAATCAGTGTCATCATCACTAAAGACAGCCACAGGATCTGTCTCAATGGCCCACTCTGCCTCAGGATCAACCTCATCTAGAATGATAGGAGAGATGTCAGCTAATGCATTCTTTCTCATTCTCAAGCGGAGGTTGTAGTGAACAAAGATAAGATCATTCATCTTCTCCACGGATAATCTATTGCGCCTCTTGGAGTGTATGTGCTCAAACATACTCCAATTGCGCTCACAACCAGATGCACTGCATGGTTGGCTCAAGATGCGAATGGCCAACTTCTGAAGATTTGGTGTCGTTGGGCCAAAAAAGCTCCACCAATTATCTGAGTTTGAAATGAGAAAAATAAATAAAATCAGTCTCTCATAAACTCATTTAACAATATACAATAAAACTAAAATTAAGCCTTACAATTTATTTTTACCTGGCATCATAGTTGTCCTACTTTCTTTGGCGATAGGACGAGAAAAGGTCTCCCCTTGTGCATTTGAGAACAACTGTAGCTCTCGCATAAGATCTGTCTGAGTACAACCAACAGGTGCCATCTTCTCCATGACTGAGTATAGCCCATCAAGGACCTCCGCATCAACCCTGAAAGTAGGGCTAAAATGGAATGCCGGATTCAAATAATAGGCTGCTGCATGGATGGGCCTATGAAGCTGATGATGCCATCTCTTATCAATGATCTGCCAAATGGGACCATACTTGCTCTCATCTCCTGCATAGATAGATTTGATGCCCTCTTTCGCCCTATCCATGCCCTCATATATGTAGCCCATTGCGGGCTTTTCTCCATCCGCAACTCGCAACAAAACCACCAAGGGCTTAACAAACTGTAAAATTGAAAATATTGTGTAATTTAAAACATGAGCAAATAAGAGAATATGATGAATAAGTTATAAAACAAAAAGTTAAATAAAAATTGTAGAATTTATAAAAAAATTACCTTCACTATCTCATCACAAGGGCTCCAAAAGCCTCACTCATCAAAAATGCAGTCTGCCATATCTTTCCCTGCTGGGGTGGCAGCATAGGATGAGGAAGACCACTCCTCACCAACAATCATACGTCTCAAGGCCATCTTACAACGAAGCATGGACTGCAATGTGATGAAGTTTGTGGCAAATCTTGTGATTCCTGGACGAGCTAACTCCTTATGCTCTGTGTATTGTCTCATAAGAGCCAACACCCATGAATGATTATATACAAATTTGCACACATTTCTTGCCTTTTCTACACATGTCTTGACCCATGGAAGTTTTCCAATATCCTCTAACATGAGGTCAATGCAATGGGTGGCACATGGAGTCCAAACTATAGATGGGCGCCTCTCCATCAATAGTCTGCCTGCAACAACATAATTTGTTGCATTGTAATTAATGAGGTTACAACATAGAAATTAATTTGCAAACAAAATTAGTTTGTAATCAAAAGTTTACCTGCAGCAACATAATTTGGTGCATTGTCAGTCACCACCTGTACCACGTTCTCTTCACCCACCTCATTAATCACCTCCTCTATCTGCTCACATAGGTAGGTGGCATTCTTGCAATGGGCGGAGGCATCAATAGACTTGATGAAAACGGTGCCCCCTGAAATAAAAAAATAAAGCAAGATCAATGATCATTCAATAAATCATTAAATGAAAAATAAAAAATTAATGCCTAAATGAAACTAAAATTAATCAATCACCTGCGGAAGAAACAAGAAAATTAAGGAGAGTTCTATTTCTCCTGTCTGTCCAACCATCAGTCATGATGGTGCAACCTTTAGTGCTCCATATTTGGCGTTGATCACCCAATTCTTTCTTCACATCATTCACCAATTCAGTCAAAATGGGTCCCCTCAAATCAAAATCAGAAGGGGCTTTGAACCCCGCCCCACAAATGGTAAGGGCATCAACCATTTCTTGCCAATAAGGTGACCTGTCACAAATAATTTTAATGAGATAAGTATGTACTATGTATAATGAACTATATACAACAAAAATTAATACGAACAATCAAATTATAAAAATTAAAACAATCAAACATAAAACATTTACCTGGCTGTGAAGAATGGAATACTGCCATAGATCCAAAATCTGCCAACTGCCATTTTAGCAGCATCATGGACCTCCTTGTTCCAACCCATGCTCTCAAGTGACTGTTGGGACCCAGGAGTAGTGCGAGGTGCAAAAAAGGTATCCAACCTAGATTTACGAATCCTAGGTCCAATGCTAACACTCCCACTACCACTGCCAGTGCTAGGAACATGAGAAGGGGCAGAGGCACTGGCACTGGCACTTATAGAAGTAGAACCGGAAGCATGAGTAGTAGCAAAATGAGTGGGACGATATGAAGGTAAGGAAGAAGGCCCTCCAACACAACCTAATTGTGTCCCTGTTCCTAAAGGTGCATGTCTCCCAATGACTGTGAGATCCTCTTTTTCTTTCCTTTTCCTTTCAATTTCTTCAACCATTACATAGCAATCACGTATGGCCTTAGTGACTGCTTTTGTGCATGGGTCGGCATCATGCCCACGCACACCAGCAATATGGTATTTCAATCTATATATGCCTCCATGGAATATTGTTTTGCAAAATATACACTTTGTTTGCCCTTTTCTTTGCCCTGGAAAATCCTCATGATATTTCCAAGAAGGGTCCTTTCTAATGGGAGGTCTAGAAGAGGACATTGTATGATTGTTTTGTGAAACTTGAGGCAAATAAGAATGTGAAGGTTGCTGCAATAAAACATTACAAATGCAAAAATAAATTAAGACATTCATTTTGTGTTGTGCATTCATAATGTCATTCTCATTGAACATTTTTTTCAAAAAAGCTAAAGTAGGGTTTGCAATTTTTTTTTTTTAAAATTGTAGGGTTTGTCAAACCCTACTTTAAAAAAAAAAAAATTACAAACCCTGGGCCTACATAGTAACATAGAAAAGATTTTGGAATAAAATGTAAAACTTTCAAAAAAAAAAGAATAGAAAAATGAATTTTTGCATATAAGAAACAAAAAAATCTCAAAAAAACAATGTTACCTCTTAGAACTCTTGAAGAAAATTGAAGAAATTGAAGAAATCTTCCTTGCTGGTTTTTCTTCAATGCACTCTTGTTATTCTTTTTATCTCACTTTACTCCTCCTATTTTTGCAAATGAATGAAATGAAAGTCACTTTTAGGTATAAAACAAAAATAACACAAAAAAAACAAGTCAAAAAAACCATTTAAAATTGTTTTTTTTTTAACTTTTCATTGACTTCGCCACCGGCCGAGTCCCAGGCACGGGACTTGCCGAGTTTGGCGAGTTTGGGCCAAACTCGCCAAACTCGGCGAGTCTGGCTCCTGGACTCGGCAAAGTCCGAGTCCGAGTCCCCAGGACTTGGCGAGGGTGACTCGCACTCGGACTCGCCGGGCCAAACTCGCCAAACTCGGCGAGTCTGGCTCCTGGACTCGGCAGAGTCCGAGTCCGAGTCCCCAGGACTTGGCGAGGGTGACTCGCACTCGGACTCGCCGAGTCCAGGCGATATTCGTTTCTCTGATCCACACCATAAAGTCGATTGTTCGCATTGTAAACCTTGGAATTTCCTTATTTGATCATATTGTTTAGCATATAAGGTTTCTTTGTTCAAGAGAGAATATAATACTTGGTATTTTATTCTGTGTTTGAGGTGTCCTAAAAAACACATCAACAGAACTGAGAGGTGTGTTGAGGGCTTTTGTAGAGTAGAATAGCTTGTTTTCGATTTGTGTTATTACTTTTGGGGTTTGTTTTCTTGATTTGATGCGCTTTTTACTTGTTGGCGGCCACAGATTTTTGGCATGGACTTGCTAAGTTTTTGGTGAGTACTTGCCAAAAATTGGTAAGTATTTGCTAGAAATTCAGCGGTTCTTTCTGGCAAGTTTTATATGCGATTACTCATTTTCATTTTTACTCAACGAGCTTTATATATATATTGGCAATTATGAGTGTCAATGTTCTCGTATATATATATATAAGCGTATGTACACGTGTGTGGGCATCTATGTGTGTGTGTGTGTGTTCAATTGCCACAAATTTGGATACAACACCATGCAAGGATTTGATAAATGGATTGGAATGAGAATTACATAAATTGCACATTTTGCTAACAATTGATGTTTTGATCATGTTCAAGGGTTTAGATTGTGGGGTTGATAATTGTATTGAGAAGGAGAGGACAAGTCTATTGTCAAAGAATCTATTCTCAGACAAGACAAAAAGAAGCCCGTCATGTGGTATCAAATCTAACTTTGAATTTTCTAAAGGAAATCCAGGGGCAGCAGGTGCGGGTTTCATCCATTAAGATAGCCAAGGAGATATGATGATGGTGGGTGTGTTGTACCTTGGAGATAGAAATAAATAATGAGGCAGAATGAGTGGCCCTTATAGTGGGTTTTAAAGGCAGTCTATATAGCTGGTTTCTGTCAGATAATGGTGGAAGGATATTTAAAGATTGCGATTGAAGCTATTAATAATTTTGTTGTCCACAGGACTTGTGAAATCAGGGAGCTGATGTCCAACAAGACATCAAGCAAAGGCAACAAAATCATTGCTATCATAAGAAAGAGTTTAGGAGGGGGCAACAAGGAAATGAGGCGATGTGTTGACATTGACATACTGGGTAAGGATAGAAATCGGCAATTGCTAACATCCAATACAGCATCCTCCTTTTAGTCATTTGCTTATTGTTCAATTTCCAGTTTTGTTCTGTATGGTTTACTTTCTCAAGTTTTTATTAATATATGCATTCGTACAAGGGACATGCAGCTGTTTATTGCACCAAGACATAAAGTTTGTGAGTAACAAAGTTTAGTTGGGTTCAAGGTTGTTTAGAGCTGCCGTGGTTAGAAGCATCCAAAACAAGCATAGTCCAAAGCTTTGTAGGACCCATAGGTAAACACTTAAAATGGTCAAAGTTAATTCAACAAGCAAATCCAAGCAATTTCATGCAATTGACAGTCTGCTTAGATAACATGAGAGTACCAACCAGCATGTTAAGGCCTAGAGTACCAAGCAGTGAGACAAGGGTTAATGTACCAAGCAATGTGACAAGAGTAAGAAATGGAGGCTTTCTCCAGAGACCTTGACTTGGTCTTAGTTACAAGCAATGGATGTCTTAATGGGTGGTTAGCTCATCCAAAAGATGGCATCTGCCAAGCTGATCACCAAATATTTAGGTAAAACAATGGCAGGTTCAGCATAGGTGAACTCATCAAAATATAGTTAGATTGAAAGGAAGCTAATGTGAAGAAACACTTCCTTCAGTAACCTTAGAGGAGAGATAAATGGAAAATATGATCTAAAATAATATATGGAAAAGAAACAACACAATTAAATCATTCATCATCATGCAATGGTGTGTCCTAGGAAAACCCTTCTAGGAAAAATAATAGCTTCAAATCTTTGAACAAATGCATTAATTCGCAGCAATATTGGTCATAGGATGATACAGATATAGGTAAGGAGCCTTCTCAAGAGACAACTTCAACAGTCAAATTTGTAGTAATACTGACATCATAACAATACTTACAAAATACACTATGCAAGCTCCATCCAAAGCACCCAATAAATATAGAAAACAATACATGAAACCACCAAAGGGGAATCACAAACACTAAGTTAATGCCACCAAAAAGTGGCACCCAAATTCTTCAGTCAGATTCGAAAGCATTAATCTCAAGATAAGTCCAATAAGAATCTATCATAACATGTCATAGTAATCCTTCCAACTTGGGTGCTCCAATTTCTCTTATTCACATACTCCAAAGATGTTTTATGACAACCATAATGGCATGTCATAGGTTGGTGAATGTTCTTGGTCAATGTTTGTAACTCCTTTTTACAACTCTCTTATTTGTCATAAGGGCTCTTTCATTCCTAAAGTGGGAGCCTAACTTTTAGAGACCATAACTTTTGATTCAGAAACCCAATTGAGCCTTTTTTTAGCTGAAGGTAACGGAGAGCTTTGTGTCACCATAATCAAATTTAGCTGGTTAAATCCTATATTGGTAAAATTTCGGGCCAAAAATGACCTCTACAGCTTGAGAATGCATTTTTAACATTAGGATGCAATGTTGAGACACCTTATTAACATTAAGATGTAATGTTGAGACACCTTTCCTAACATTCTTCCACTTGTTGAACACCGTGCAAGAGCAAAGTGAATACGAATGCTATAAACTATTTGCTAGGGGCTGAGAGACCCATAGATATATTGCACCACTTGATTTTCATTGCACTAATTGTTTTGTCAAAGCATCCAAAACATTCTCCAAAATATCAACTTTCTTCGGCAATACCATCCCATCTTCTGTTGAAGTTTAGCATCAGTCAGTAATCTGATCTGACTGAGTCATCCAAATAACTCAGTTTGATATTTAATATGCATTATCGTTTATTATAAGATTCAATCAATGCATATTACACATGAAACGATTCATATATTAATCAATTCAATGTTATATCAAAGTATGAATCGATATTGCGTATTAATCCATATTAATTAATTTGCCTTTTGACATGTTAACTAATGAATGACTTTTAACTTGTTTATTTGCTGTTAATACGTGTTTTGGTTAAATTGTAAGGGATAGTCGTGATTGTAAGGGAGAGTCGTGCTGGTTGAATAGATATGATACTACGTATATCTATTCAATCTCTCCCTGCACTTGGAACATCGATTAACACAGCAGTTAGACATATTATCTATCGTCCCTCATTCATCATATCGGATTCATATAAAGCAACAGCAGATCGGATAATCTTTACAGCGAGTCACATAAGCGAAATCAATATTATCTACAGCATTACCGTGCCATATCGACAGTTCGTGGATATTGTTCTTCATCAGCAATCTGTGTATTTTCACTTTCAGTTTGCATCAGATTTATCTAGAGGAATATATCAATTATATTCATATCATAAAGTATAGAGAAGAGTCAGCAAATATAGCAGCGATATTATAATTGTCTGCACTCCGTAAGGCAGATGACTAAGAAATAGTCGACACTGATTCCTACTGTTGGTGAAGGCATAGTTAGAGTTGATTGTCTATCTGTGCTGTCAACAAGAGATAGCAGTAAATAAAGGCAATTGAATATAGCAGTAAAGATATATATATAGATAGTCCGTACATATCAGTATTGATGTTAATCAATACATAGCTGTCTTAAATACTGATATTAATCAGTACTTGAACATTGATCTTTTGGAAATCATTCTAAGTTAAATTAGACAAAAAATTAAATCTACACTTATCTACAAATCTGATCCAAATTAACATCTTCTACCATGTTACAAACAAAACAATATTGTACATCAATGTGCTTCATTTGTGCATGAAAGTTTGAGTTTTTTGTCAAGCTGATGGCCCTTAGAATGTCTCAATGAACTCTTATTACTTTTTGATGTAGCCCAACATTTGGATGCAATCTCAGAAGCCAAATATACCTTTTATTGGTACAAGTAGCTACCATGTACTTGGTTATGAATAAAGTGATCACAATTTGTCGTTTACTCATCCAACTCACTACACCATTGAACAAACTAAACATGTAGACATTGGTAGACTTTATGCTGTCAAAATCCCTTGTCTAATTTGAATCCACATAACCATGCAAACATATGGAATACTCAAACGTGCCCTACAAATACTTGAAGATCCTCTTTATTGCAACCCAATGTTCTTGTGGAGGATTAGCCATATATCGACACAAGACTACCATTGCTTGGGCAATGTCTAGTTTAGTGTAGGCCATGGCATACATAAGACTCCCAACTCGACTAGCATAGGGCATTGACTTCATCACCTTCATTTTTGCAATAGTAGGACACTGCTCAATCAAAAGCTTAGTTCCCATACCAATTGAAACAGTCATTGGTTTGTTGTTGGACATATTGAAATGTTGCAAAATGAACTCAGCATACTTTGTCTACTCAATCTAAATTTTTTTGTCAGCCCTAAGCTATCTAATTTTCATCCCAATGATGTTCTTCGCAGCTCCTAATTCCTCCATTTCAAATTGTAATGAAAGCTAAGTTTTCAGTTCCTTGATCATTTCCTTAGCATAGCCAAACAACAATATATCAAAATACAAATTGATAATGATAAAATGATTATCATTCTATCTAGATTAAATTTTTAGTAAACACAATGATATGACTTAGACCTAATAAATTCCAACACCAAAATATATGAATCAAAACTTATATACCACATTCTAAGAGTTTGCTTTTAACCATAGATGGATTTTTTCAATTGGCAAATAAAGTTTTCCTCACCCTTCTCAACATGTTGCTTTGGCTATGTCCTATAGATCTCTTGTAGATCACCATGTAAGAAAGTGGTCTTCACATCAATCTACGCAGCCTCAATATCAAAAGCAACAACACAGACTAATAGCATTTTGATAGTAATCAATTTTGCAATAGGGGAGAAAATATCACTGATGCAGGAGCATCACTCAAGTCATGTTTTAAAATCATTTTAATGAGTTTCAATAACTCTATCTTTGAGAAAGATTCCAACAAGTTTTCGATCTAGATCAAGAAAAGGGGCTACAAGGGTGTTTGCAACAAATTCACTCACTACTATGGCTCCTAAAGCTTCTCAAACCCTTAACACATTCTATAGGGTCTCTTCAAACCCTCACCTTGCTTTGGAAAACTCAAGAAATAAGGTTTTGATAAAACCCTCAACTCACTAGTGCTTTATGACAGTTTTCACTGTAAAAACTAAAAAGACACACACAAAACAAAATATCTTGCTCAAAAGATGAACTGAAATTTTACCTAGGAAGAAGTCTAATGAATATTTTCACCAATTTTCAGCGATTTTGGATGGTGGAAACAAAAGATATGAATTTTTTTCTCTCGCTGGAAACCTTAGGTCTGTAACAGGACAGCCAATGGTATTTTTGCCATATCTTGCTCAAAGCTTAATCAAATCGCTTCAGACCAATTGCATTTGATTCTTAAGACATAACACTGTCTTTTCCAATCATTTTCAAGCCTATATTGTTCTGTACCAATCCGTACAAAGAAAAACTCGTACTGTTATAGCAGAAAATTGTCACAAAAATTGTCAAGAACAAGGGTTTTCTCATCAAAACTTCTTAACACCCTCTATAGTGTACTGTACCATACGGTAACTCAACTTCCACATCACGGTCAATACCACCTCCCGTACTGCCAACTCCCCCCTCCACCATACAGCCAACACAACCTCCCGTACAGCCAACACTCCCTCTCGTACGGCCAACACTCCCTCCCCCGTATGACCAACACAACCTCCCGTACGGCCAACACTCCCTCCACCGCACGACCCTTCACTCCGTACGCTCCTTGCCTTCTGTACGGACAATTTGCTCTCTTTGTATGGACGACATTAGAAAGATGGTTTTGTTATATGCAATATGTCGGACAATATAATTAGTTTAACACGATTTGGCACAAGAATGAACACACCAGGCAAGTAGAAATTCAGATTCAGTAATGATAACACTTCGGATTACAAAATCTTGGATTGAGGGTAGAGCAGAGTAGGGTGAGGAGTTATTCCCACCGAAACTGCAGATGCCAACTAGGGAGGATCTTCCACCTCCAAAATGGCAGACGACTGAACTCCAACTAGCATTCGCACACACAAAGAAAACACCAAATTTGCATACCTACAACAATGACTAACTCGGCCACATATATGGGAGAAGCTTCCCGAAGGATTACAAAAAGAGCCGACACGGCCAAAATGTTACCGCCAAAAGTAAAAAAGGCCCGAGATATAATAAATTTAACTTTTGAGGCCATACACACAATTATTAAATTATTTAATATTATCGGGGACATTACAGTCCTCCCTGTCGGAGAATTGCTTGCCCTCAAGCAATTGCAGACTTGGATGCTCCAGAATTGGCAGATCCTTCCATCGCACAAGGAATTCCTTGATTGTGCGTGTTCTCTGTGATGTCGATGATCTCAGCCGGCTCTAGAATTAGTTTCCCTTCTTCGTCAATGGGTGGCAGGTCCTTCGACACTGTGACACGTTGCCCAACGACCTTCTTGAGGCATGACACATGAAAAACGTTGTGAATCTGACTCTGCTCAGGAAGTTCCAACTCGTAGGCAACTTCGCCCACCCTCCGAACCACTCTGTAGGGTCCATACAAACACAGCTTCAACTTCTCCTTACCACATATCCTCAGGGAGGATTGTCTATACGGTTGAAGCCGAATGTATACCAGATCACCAACCTCAAAACTTCTCTCAATCCGGTGTCGGTCCACATACATCTACTAATTCTGAGCCCTCTGCAAGTTATCCTTGAGAGATCTCAAGATGTCCAAACTCTCTTGTAACCAGTCTTTGGCCCTTGGTGCGCGACTGTCACCCAATGCCAAATCCACGAAAGACGGAGGTTCATAACCATATAGTGCTTTGAAGGGCGCCATACCTATCAACATGTGGTAGGTGGTGTTTTAACAGTGTTCACCCAAATGTAACCAACGAACCCATGCCTTCTGTTGTGTTGAGACATAGTTCCTGAGATAACCCTCCAGCCATTTGTTCACGATCTTTGTCCATCCATCCGTCTGCGGATGGTAGCTCGTGCTTGGCGACAACTCAGTTCCTGCCAACCGAAATAACTCCATCCAAAAGGTGCTCAGGAAGCGACTATCCTTGTCACTCACTATGTTCTGTGGAAGACCATGCAAGCAGAATACCTCCTGGAAGAACAACTCAACCACTTGAGATGCCTGGTATCCAGTGGAGATGGCAAAGAAATGGGCATACTTGGTCAAATGATCTACCATGACGAAGATGAAATCCTTTCCTTGCACCTTGGGAAGCCCAGTAATGAAATCCATTGAGATGCTATCCCACTTCTGGTTGGGGATTGGCAACGATTGAAGCAGTCCAACAGGTAAGTTGTGCTCAGATTTGTTCTGCTGGCAGGTGGAGCATTCTCGCATGTACTGCAGAACGTCATTCTTAAGGCCCTTCCAAGAGAACCTTTTCCGGATTTGTCTGTAGGTTTTCAGGTATCCTGGGTGTCCGACCAAGGGTGAGTCGTGCATTTCTTTTAGAATTTTTTCCTTCATCTTGGACTGGGGCACCACATAAATTCTGTTCTTGTAGTAAATGATGTCGTCAACCACCTTGTATTTGTCATCCTGCACTTGACCATCCATCAGCTCGCACACGAATGTATTCTTGGAATATTCAACCAATAGATGTTCCTTCCAATTTGCCAAAATCTGGGATAGAGAACATATTCAACCAACAGATGTTCCTTCCAATCTTCAAGTATTTGCTGCTCCGAAACATAGTTTCTTAGACAGCCTTCCAACCACTTGTTCACCATCTCTATTTGTCCATCGGTTTGGGGATGATAACTAGTGCTTGGAGTAAGCACCGTACCACTCATCCTGAAGACTTCTTGCCAAAAGGTGCTTAGGAACTTGCTGTCCCTATCACTCACAATGTTTTTCGGCAACCCATGCAATCTAAACACCTCATGAAAAAACAAATCTGCAACTTGAGCTGCTGAAAAAGAGCTCGTGATGGCAAAGAAGTGAGCAAACTTTGTCAATCTGTCCACTACAACATAGATACAATCTTTGCCTTGGGCCTTTGGCAACCCAGTGATGAAGTCCATTGATATGCTTTTCCATTTTTGGTTGGGAATGGGAAGAGGTTGCAGCAGACCAGCAGGTAGAGTGTGCTCATTCTTGTTCATCTGACAAGTAGGACATTCCTGGATGTAGCGTTGAACTTCCCCTTTCAGCCCTTTCCAAGCAAATCTTTCTCGAATCTGCCTATATGTCTTGAAGAAACCCTGATGACCAGCAAGTGGAATGTCATGGAATGTCATCAAAATCTTCTTTCTGAGCTTAGAATCAGCCACCACAAAGATTCTACCCTTGTAGTGTATCGGCCCGTCAACCACCTTGTACCTTTTATCATGAAAAGTACCTTCAATGATGCTGATTGCCAACTGATTTTTGGCATAATCAGCGAGCAACATGTCCTTCCAATCAGCAGTGAGCTCACACAATGAACTCAGATGAGGTCTCCTAGATAGAGCATCAGCCACAATATTGTTTTTCCCTTTGACATACTCAATGTCAAAATCGTAAGCTTGAAGCTTACTTACCCACTTTTGTTGTCTCTCGTTCAAATCCTTCTGATGCATGAAGTGCTTGAGACTATTGTGATCAGTCTTGACCACAAATTTGCTCCCCACCAAATACTGTCTAAACTTAGCTAATGCATGCATGATTGCAAGCATTTCCTTGTCATAGATGGAGTAGGTCCTTTCAACACCTCTTAATTTTCTGCTCTCAAACACAATGGGATGCTTTTCTTGCATCAAAACAGCCCCAACACCTTCTCCAGATGCATCACACTGTAGCTCGAAGGGCTTGGAGAAATCTGGAATTGCCAAAACCGGACAAGAGCTCATGATCTTCTTAAACTTATCAAAAGTAGTTTGAGCCTTTTCTGTCCAACAAAAAGCTCCCTTTTTCGTGAGGTCAGTAAGAGGAGCAGTGTTCTGTGAATAGCCCTTCACAAATCTTCTGTAAAAACCACAAAGACCCAAGAACCCTTTCAAATGAGTCAAGTTCTCTGGGGGTGGCCAATCAACTATTGCCTTGATCTTTCGGGATCAACCTTCACTCCATCAGCACTGATTATGTGACCAAGGTAAAGTAGCTCCTTCATTCCAAATTCACATTTGGATTCTTTGGCAAACAGACTTTCTGATTCAAGGATGCTAAGCACTTCCTCTACGTGCTTGAGGTGTTCTTCCCATGTCCTACTGTAGATCAAAATGTCATCAAAAATGATTAACACGAAGTTCCTCAACTACTTCTGAAAGACTCTGTTCATAAAAGACTGGAAGGTAGCAGGAGCATTAGTCAACCCAAATGGCATGACTAAAAACTCGAAGTGACCATAGTGACATCTAAATGCTGCCTTCTCAACATCAGACCCTCTCATCCGAATTTGGTAGTAGCCCGACCTCAGATCAATCTTTGAGAAGAACTTGGCTCCATGTAGCTCATCTATGAACTCATCTATCCTTGGAATGGGGTATCAATTTTTGATGGTGCTTTGATTCAAAGCACGATAATCCACACACATGCGAATGGTACCATCCTTCTTCTTCACAAGAACAACTGCTGAAGCGAAAGGACTCTTACTTGGACGAATGAAGCCCATCTCCAAGAGTTCCTTAATGTTTTTCTCAATCTCATCCTTTTGCTTCTTAGGGTACCGATATGGAGTTGTGATAATTGGTTTAGCCCCTTCCTTGAGCTCTATGACATGCTCTGAGCCTCGTTCGGGAGGTGGCCCAGGAGGTAAATCAGCAAACACTTTACTCTTCTTGGTGAGTAAGGACTAGATATCAGGAGGGTAGTCCCTATTTGTTTCAACCGGACTAGCTGGGAGAATCATACATTCTGCAGCCCACTCAACTTGATCATGCCGAATCAATTTTGCCATTCGCTTGAATGACACGATCCGAGGTCCACCGTTAGACATTCCTCTTAACACCACCTTCTTCCCATCGGATTGAAACTTGAGCTCCATGGTTTGCAGATTTAGGGAGATCTCTCCAAGTGAACGCAGCCATTGAATGCCTAGGACGGCATTCGTATCTCCAATGTTGACTACATAGAAGTCATCCTTGACTTCGTAGTTGCCCAATTCCATAGACATATTTGGGATCTTCTTGGTGCAAGAAATGTGAAACTCATCAGCAACCATAACCTTGAAGCCTTCAAAATCTTCTATTTGCAGCCCTTTCTTTGCCACCACCACTTCATCAATGAAGTTATGTGTTGCTCCAGTATCAATCAAAGCAACTATTGG
The DNA here is from genome assembly GCF_030272615.1 of Cryptomeria japonica. NCBI lineage: Eukaryota > Viridiplantae > Streptophyta > Pinopsida > Cupressales > Cupressaceae > Cryptomeria > Cryptomeria japonica. Next base: position 212,911,093 of record NC_081411.1, read on the forward strand.
TTGCCCCTTAATCATCCCTCGAACCTTGAAGGATTCATTTTTTTGAAAGCTCGAAAGTTGAGCCAAGGTACCCCCACTTCCTTTTTCACTTTCAGATTCTTTGGGAACTCTTTCCACTTCGCTGTCATCACAATCTGATTGCTGGTCTGAAGAATCAAAATCGCTTTCTCCAGCTGAATAGTATTCAATTTGATGAATTTTGACTCCCTTTGGGCAAATATGATCTTGGGACCATTTTTCTCTACACCGGAAACATAACCCCTTTCTTCGGAGTTCGTTAAGTGTCTCTGGATCTAGCCTTGTGACATGAGTGTTATGATGTTTGAACTCCTTATGGTGAGGTCCCTTTCCTTTATCCTTTTTGTGAAATAATGGCTTGGATTGAATTTTTGCCTTAGGAGCAGCCCACTCCATATTTCTTGCTTTTTTCATTGCCTCTTGTAAGGAGGGTGGATCGAAAGCTTTAATCCAACCCTTGAGTGGTTCCATAAGCCCTTCACTGAATAGGATCACCAACCGCCTCTCGGTGATTCCCGTGACCATTACTGAAAGCCTCTGAAATTCAGCTATGTAAGCATCGACTGTGCCATGTTGTCTAAGTTGTGCCAATTCTCTGTGTTGTCCTCATTTTTGTTTTCAAAAATGAAGGACCATTACATGAAATTTTTGTGAAAAAATGAAAAAAATTACTCTATGGCACGCTTCCTGAGGCAAAATTTCGACTAATCCTTGGACTGGCTTAATCCTCAGTCCATCCTCGAACTACGTTTCGAATTTCATCAAATTCTGGGTTCGTTTGCTATGTCTTTCCTTCAGTCGGGTTTTAAAACCCCAACTGCAGGTGGAGAATTTTCTTCAAACTGCAAGTTTTAATGATATTCATTGTTTTGGTCTTTGTAGGGGAATTTTTGACCAATTACATGTGCACTTTTATTTCAAATATGTTATTTGTAATTTATTTTAAATTTCCCCTTTGTTGTTTTTATCTTTTTATTGTTTTTTGGTCATTTTTAGTTAAAATAGGGATTTTTTGGCTCAACTGCAAGTAAACTTGCAGTTTGGTCAAAAAATCCCTACTTTAATGGTTTTCACATGTAATAGGGATTTTAAATCCCCATTACATATGTGCAAGTAAACTTTCAGTTTGGTGAAAAAACCCCTACTTTAATGGTTTTTGCATGTAATAGGGATTTTAAATCCCCATTACATATGTGCAAGCAAGTATAACTTGTTGTAGGGATTTTATTTCCCATTTACAAGTATTTAAAACTTGCAGTTTGGTCCAAAAAACCCGATTTTGCCTTGTAAGTGAAAAAGTGACAATTTAAAACTTGCACTTTGGTCCAAAAAACCCGATTTTGCTTATAAAATGCATTTTTGACATTTTAAACTTGCTATTTGTCCAAAAAATCCCGATTTTGCCTAACATGTTGAAAAAGTGAAATTTTTAACTTGTCATATCCTCCAAAAAACCCGATTTTCATTGTTTCATACATTTTAAACTTGCTATTTGTTCCAAAAAACCCGAATTGCAAGGAAAAACATGTTTTTTGAAGATTTTTAGCAAATTTTTGTGGAGATTTTTTGGGAGATAGAAGGCGTTTTGGATTCCTTCCTATTTCCATGCATTTTTAGACACCTTTCACGCCACATGGAGGTTAAGTTTGCTGGTTTTTAGGTTTATAACAGCAAACACGTTTTTGCTAAAAACCCACGTTTTTCTTCATTAAAAATGCCACGAATCAGCAATGTTATGAATCGTTTTGGCTTGGTATGCTAAGGTATTGAGGTTAGAAAGAGTCTTGGCCATTTTCCATGCCATTTCTCATGCATTTGCTGCCACGTTTTTCAGTTTTTGCCATTTTTTCAAAAACGTGGCTAGGGTTTTGGAATACGGTTAATTTCTTTTTAAGAGATATTCTTCTTTATTTCAAAGATTGATTATCTTTTGGAGAGGCATTTTCACATTGGAGCAAGGTAAGATTTATTTTCTTCTTGTTTCTTTTTTCTTGTTTTCTTGTTTTTTTTTCTTTCTAGTTGTAAATTTGTAAATGGTTGGTTCTTCCCCAAAAATCAGATTTTGTGAGAGAGATTTTCCCTTTTGTAAAGCAATTTTAGAATTGCATTGTTCTTCCCCATTTTCCCTCTTTACTTGTATTCGGGATTTTAAATTCCGATTACAAGTTGGATGAAAATCATTGTTCTTCCCTTACGGATAAAAGATTTAACCATCTTTTTTTTTTGAAATCCGGGTTGCAAGTTGAAAGTTCTTCCCATTTTTGCATTGGCAAAGTTCCAAGTGATCTTCTTGAAATTCATTTTTACCTATCCGCTTCCAATTCCCTCATCCGTACATACCAATTCATCCACTCATTTCACACCTTCATTCATTTTCCCCATTTTAAGTCTACTTGCAGTCAGCCATCCAGAACCCGAAATTGGTCCAAAATGCACTCAAAAAACACTTGAAAATGAGTTTTAAAGGTCCAATTACAAGTGCAAACTTGTAGTTACCCATTACACATATGAAGTTGCATGTTTGTTCCCACATTTGCAAGTTAATGCTCTTGTTTTCCCCACACATGTGATGCAACTTCCAAAACCCGAAATTCACTGGTGAGCCCGTTTTTGCATCAATTTCTCTCTTCCCTTGTCAGTCCGGTTTGCACACACGATCTACCAAATCAATGGATTAAGGCATGGGCCTTATTTTGCAAGCAAATTTCAAGAATGAAGGATGATACAAAGAAGAAATACAACAACAATTCATGGTTGAGAGCATAAAATGCTTTCAAGACAAAGATGGTCATGACATGAAAAGAGGAAGGCAGCCCGTTCCCTCTTGAAAAGCTAGTATTACCCCAAGCAAGAAGACAAGGATGCAAGTTCCCGTTCCGGTTCAAGATGTCTTTACCAATCTAGAATACTTCAAGTTCTAGCATCCTGAAGCGACATGAAGATCATCACAGACAAAGGATGATGCAGTTAGAGTCGTGTCTTTAGACACATGGAATAGTTTTAGTTATGCATTTGCAATTTTGTTTTGACAAGTTACATGTAAAAATATTTTTTGTAAAATGCAAGTTACACATTACTTGCACTTTTGTAATTACATGTAAGACAACTACAAGTTGTGTCCGATTAGGACTGTAGTTGGAATAAGTCTTAGTTAGTTGGAGTAACTCTTAGTTAGTTAATGAAGTCTCAGTTAGTTATTGAATGAGTCTTGGTGGTTGAGAGAATCTCTCAAGTTAGTTAGGATCCTCCCACCTTTTTCTCAAGGCTCCTCTTCTATAAATACTGGAGGAGTCTATTGTAATATTTATCTTTTGGAAAGCAAGCAAAAACTCTGCCAAATTTACAGCAAGAAGTCTTTGAGCTTATGTATGTGGATTGAAAGTTTTTGAAGAATAATAAAGAAGGATTACTCAAGTTTTGAGTCTTTGAACTACATGTTTGAGTTTGAATCTTTTTATTTCTTCTATGCAAAGTGTTTCTAAAGGAGCTTAGTCCAATCTGATTTGAAATCTTTGAGCTGCAAGTAGAGAAGATTAATTAAAATAGGAAACCCTCTTGAAGGAGCAGCAAGTCTTTGAGCTTGCGTCTATTCTTGAGGAAAAATTACTGTTTGATAAGAAATAGCAGCAAGTCTTTGAGCTTGCATTAGTTCTTGTCTTTGTGTTAAAAGAATAGATTATTTCAGTCTTTGAGCTGTTATCTTTTATTCGTTGTAAAATTTAGTATAGCAAAGGGTAGATAGGACTTCCAATAGTAAAGTCTTTGAACTTGATATTGCTGTCTTGTCCTGAAGGAAGTGACGGAAGTCTTTGCGCTTTCAGGAAACTTCATTTCCTTTCTCTCATTTCACTTGAAAGTAGCTACTGTTGTTCGTTTTCAATCGCTATCCTTTTCTGTGAAGAGAAAAGGATATTGTCTTTCTTGAAGAAAGAAGGAAGACTGCTGTCCCATCCTGTTTTTATTTCAGTTTTAGTTAGATAGGGGGAGCCTTCCCTTAATTAGGAGAGTTTTTACTCGTGTGCTGTGGTTGAAACCACAATTTTGTATTTTTCCCCCAAGTGTACAAAATTTTCAACCAACACTCTGAAATGCACTTCTGGATCCTTTTTCTCGAATCTCTCTGTGAGCCTATTGGTGAACTCATCATAGGTAGTGATCGACCGATGCCCGAAGGTGACTAGACCATGGTACCACCATTCGTGTGCTACCCCATCTAAATGAATCGTAGCAAACCTGATTGCCTCCTCTTCTGTCATGGGTCTAAGAGCTAGATAGTTGTCTAACTTTTGTATCCAAGCTCTAGCTGAACTATTGTCACTCCCGTCAAAATGTGGAAGCATAACCTTGTTGATTGCTTGATGCAAATCCCTCTGTACTATTGCTTCCCTATGTTCACGATGTCTCCCATGTCCTTTATTCTTCTTTTTATGGTCCACAAAATCATTGTAATACATGTCTAACTTGATTTCATCAGGAAGAGACTCATACTCAGCACGATCAAGTCTCAACTGTTCCACAAATGATGCATTCTCTCCCGGATCGGGTTGAGGGTTTACTGGTGCCAAGAAGGTGGGTTTAAAAGGCCTGGAAGAAATGTTTGTTCTATTTGAGGTATGCAGAGCAGCATGTTCACTATGCTGGTTGGAGCCGCTGTGCTCTCCGGTGTGCCCTTGATTGTTCTGTGAATTAGAACTCTGACCCATTTTCCCCATCATGAGAGATACCATATCCAATAAGGCATCCATCTTCCTCTCGAACCTCCTTCCCAAACTTGGTGTTCTTTCCCTTCCTTTTCCACTTTCATCCCGACTGCTTGTAAACCTCTTAGTACCACCCACTGGCCTTTCACTGTCCCCCATTTCTGTTTCCAGAGAAGACTCCCAATGAGCCCTCAAAACCTCTGATGCTGTCTGACCTTCAAGAACCTGATACCACTGAAACTGAAACTGACTTGCAGCCTTCTTATCTTCCCTTGCTAAGTATCTTCTTTCTCTGTCACTCATAGAAGGTTTGTTTCACAAGATGGCAGGATGTGAGGCTCTGATACCACTGAAATATCCCAGACCAATTTTTTTCAATTTTTCAATTACAAAGAGTAATGCAACACACATCCGTTAGGGTTAGCATTTAAACCAAAACGACGCGGAAAACAACTCTAACCAAGAATGTACACCAGGATCCCGGGTTGGGCAAGGCGTGAGCATATGGTCAGAGGGTCTTAAAGCATTCTGAAAGTAACTCTAACCAAGAATGTGCCCAAGATGGACTAACATATGGTCAGAGGATCTTGGTGCATGCTGAAAGCAACTCTAACCAAGAATGTGCCCAAGATGGACTAACATATGGTCAGAGGATCTTTACAATTACAACTGCTGAAAGGAAAACTCGACACCAAGCATGTGCTTTCAAACCTAGGGTCGGAACAGAGCTACCATATGGCGGAGATGCTAAGAACTTAGAAATGGAATTAAATGTAAATAACAAGTGTGAAATGAAAATGAGAAGAGATGCTGTCAGTACTACTGTTCAGCTTACAATATGATAGTAAATGCTTGCCAAGATCATAGGATTAAGACTATACAATGCTGTAACAATATAGAAGGCTCTCCCGGGCTTAACAAAAATGATAAGTCCAAGAAATTCTACTCAAGGATCAATCTTAATATTCTGATTTATGACAGACCTGCACGTGAAATGCTTAATCAGCAACACATGGAATCACTAAAATGCTCATTACTCTCTCAATACTAGTCTGAATGACCCAAAACCAAAAGCAATGGCTTCCTATGAAGGAGGCGACCCAACCAATACCAAGAAATCAGACATTAACCCAACAAATTATTTATCACAAACCCCAGGGCAATTCCCAGTAGTGACGCCAGGCAAGAATGGCGATTCTTCTCTATAAAATAAAACACTTCATATTAGAATCTGCAAATTTGCACAAAGGAGCGCCCAACCAAAACAAGAGGAAATATGCAATACCCAGAATGAATATGTTTTTATTTTGAAATATATGAGTGAAACTACAAATCTGCCCTGCTAACCGCGACTCCCAAAAATGAAATGAAATGCAAATAACTGTACTTCAAGCACAACTCAAGCTACAATGCAATCCCCACTACAAACTCTCACAACTACACTAAATCACCACTAGTTGCTATCTTTCAAGCAAGAAGCAATGCCAAGGCTAGGAGGCATTCATTCCCCGAAGCAACCCCAATACCATTTCGACAGAGTAACATTACAATAGACATAAGATACCAAATGAAGGGAAGAGGCCTCCATTTATAAGCTTAACAAGGGATCTCTAGAGGCTTCTAGAAAGTGCGCCCTAATTTCACATTTGAATTTTCCTCCAAGAGATGGCGCCACTTTTAAAAGCTTAATTAACCTTTATTTTAATTCACTTCTCTTCATAAAGTTGGCACCCCTTTTCATAAGCAAGATTTTGGACCTTAGGAAATATTAAATCCCTTCCATGATGCGTCCACCCTTGAAGACCACCTTTTAAAACAACTTGAAGTGATGAAGCTAGGCCAAGGGGTCAACTTTAAAATATAACATTAAAACATAACATTATTTAAATGAAATGAACTTATCTCTCCAAAAACATCCCAAGGCCAAAAGTGACGAAGCCAACTGAACCAACTGAAGAAGAGAACCAATTGTGTCGAAATAATCAGGACCACTGCCAGAAATAGAATTTACTAAAAATAGTAAATTCCAAAAAGTGCTCGGAACGCAAAGCCGGACATACCATTGCGAAGCCCTTTGAAAACCCAGAAAGAATCCGCGATCCAAACTCTAATTCACGAGCAACAACAAACTCCAAAATTGGAAACCCTAATTTGACCCATTGAGTAGCCTACGGGTCTCCGAAATAGGCCATCGATCAACTGAATCATTACGCCTGAGAAGGGGACATTACACTGACTCTCGAACGCGATGGGGTGATGGTCTTGCATCAACACCGCTCCAATGCCTTCACCCGAGGCATCGCACTCCAAGATGAAAGGGCAACTGAAGTCTGGTAGTGTCAGAACCGGACACGTACTCATAACTTCTTTCAACTTGTCGAAAGTGTGTTGGGCCTGCGCATCCCAGTGGAAGGATCCCCTCTTCGTTAGATTTGTTAGTGGTGCACCAATTTGTGAAATTCCCTTCACGAACCTTCTATAATAACTGCACAATCCAAGAAATCCATGTAGCTCCGAGAGAGTCTTGGGAGGCGGCCAGTCCAAGATGGCCTAGATTTTCTCTTGATGTACTTGAACCCCACGGGCACTGATGATGTGTCCCAAGTACAATAGCTTTGTCATTTCAAATTCGCATTTGGACCTCTTGGCAAACAATGATTGTGACTCCATGATTCTCAAAACTTCGTCCAAATGCCTCAGATGTTCCTCCCACGTTTTTCTGTAGAAGAGTATGTCATCAAAGAACACCAAGACGAACTTGCGCAACTGCTTGTTGAAGATGTGATTCATGCTTGATTGGAAAGTGGCTGGAGTATTGGTTAATCCAAACAGCATGACCAAGAACTCATAGTGTCCATAATGGCAATGAAAGGCTGTCTTCTCCACATCTTGCTCCCTCATGCAGATCTAGTGGTAGTCGGAGCGGAGATCAATTTTGGAGAAATAGACTACACCGTGTAGTTCGTCCAACAGCTCATCGATCCTGGGAATGGGGTATCTATTCTTGATAGTCTTTTTGTTTAATGCACGATAATCCACGCACATCCGAAGGGATCCATCCTTCTTTACTAGCACTACTGGCGATGCGAAGGGACTAAAGTTGGGCTTGATCCATCCTTTGTCGAGGAGTTCTCAAATCGTCTTCTCTATTTCATCCTTAAACTTCTTAGGATGGCGGTAGGGTGTGGTAATGATGGGTTTGGCTCCTTCCTCCAACTCGATGGTGTGCTCAAAGCCACGGTGTGGTGGTATGCCAGGTGGGATGTTAGCGAATACCATGCTATGATTATTCAACACCGATTGAAGCTCCTCATCCTGGTAGTGAGATTGTTGCCCTCTCATAGGTTCTGTTGAGATCAAACAGTGTGCTGCCCAAACGACTTCATCACGTCTGAAAAGGGCTTCCATTCGTTTGGCCGAAATCTCCCTCGGGCCGCCATTCGACATTCCTCTGAGAACCACCTTCCTGCCATCCACCTCGAATGAGAACTCCATCTTTTTGAAGCTCTGCATGTACTGGTCGAGGGTCTCTATCCATTGAATGTCCAATATGACATCCGTGTCATCCAGACCTACTACAAAGAAATCGTCTGTCACCATGTAATTTCCCATGGTGATGCTCAGTTGCGGAACCAGGTGAGTGCATGATAGGGAATTTCCTCCTGCCACCTTGACATCGAGCCCTTCATGCTTTTTTGTAAGCAAACCCCTTCGGGTAACGAGTGATGAGTTTATGAAGTTGAGCGAGGCCCCACTGTCAAGCATGACTAGGACTCGTTGCCCTTGAAGCGTACCACGTACCCTAAGCACATTGCACCTTGGGGTACCAGCCAATGTGGCAATGACGCCTCTCCTCCGTACCAGTGTGGAAATTCTCTCCGCCTGTCTTGTTTCTTCTATAGACTCTTCCTTTGGTGGCTCACTTTCTTCAGGTTCCTCGCCATCAGACATGACCTCAATATAATGAATCTTTCCTTTGCCCAAGCATTGGTGCCCTGGCTCCCACGACTCCTTGCAGGGGAAACAAAGCTTCTTCCTTTTGAGCTCCTGTTTTGTGGCCTCATCTAATGACAACTTCTTTGGAAAGGTTTTGATATCCTTCTCCTTCAGGGCGAAGGGTGGTTTGGCATGTGGACAGTTTCTAGAGGAAGAAGATGTCGCCATGTCATGCGCCTTCTTAGTTGCTTCCATGAGCGTGATGGGGTTGAACCCTTTCACCCAACCCTTCAGTGGTTCCATCAACCCGTCCATGAATAAAACCACCAATCTCCTCTTCGAGATATCTGTCACCAACACAGACAGTCTCTGGAATTCTGTAATGTAACTGTCCACCGGTCCAGATTGCTTCAGTTGAGCCAGCTCTTTGAAGTTGAGTTCTGGATCTCTTCCATCAAAACGGTCTATGAGCCTCTCCGTGAATTCGGCATATGAAGTTATCTGATCGTGGCCGAGGGTGACCATTCCATGATGCCACCATTTGTGAGCGACTCCTTCAGGTGAAGTGCAACAAATTTGATAGCTTCATCTTCAGGCATCGGGTTAAGTTGGAAATAGGTATCTACTTTTTGTACCCAAGCTCGTGTCGAGGTTGCTCCGGTCCCATCAAAGGGTGACAAATAAATCTTAGCAACCTTCCGTTTGATATCATTGTTATTGTAGCCATAGTAGCCACGACTTCTGCCGCTCGAGTATTTCATTCGCAGCTCGACATAATCCTTGAAGGATATGTCTCCCTTGAGGTTTGCATCCCCCCAATCTTGATTCAACTGTGCTTGCAACTCTTGGAAAGTGGGCTCTTGCTCCCCACACAGTGCTTCAGTGCTCTGGGGAAAAGTTGGCATTAGCGGTCGGAAATTTGAATGCTATGGGTTTGACCTTCCAGTGATTGAATTATTGCTCTGTCCATTATGATCTCCATTTGTTTTTCCCAAGGCCAATTGACACAATATATCTTCCATGAGTTTTTGTCTTTGTTCCCCTCTGACCATGGTGTCATTGAGCTGAGCTTGGCTTTTGGTTAGCTCACTTAATAGTGCCATGACTTCTTTGGCAGGATCTCGTGGTTTCCCCATTCGGTCGGCAGAATGGTACCTCCTTCTGGTGTACACCTGCATCCACTACCCGACAGGCTGGCAAGATCACCATCTTTGAGACCACTGTATACTGCACCGTACGGTAAGTCAACTTCCTCCATACAATCAACACCACCTCCCGTACGGCCAACAACCCCCTCCACCGTACAGCCAACACAACCTCCCATACAGCCAACACTCCCTCCACCACAAGGCCAACACAACCTCCTTTACGGCCAACACTCCCTCCCTCGTATGACCAACACAACCTCCGGTACAGCCAACACTCCCTCCCCCAGCCAACACCGTACGACCCTTCACTCTGTGCGCTCCTTGCCTTCCATACGAACAATTGGCTCTTTGTGTACGGACTAATAATCACGGCCTCGAAAAGATGGTTCTGTTATATGCAATATGTTAGACAATATAATTAGTTTAACACGACTTGGCACATGAATGAAAACACCAGGCAAGTAGAAATTCAGATTCAATAATAAAAACACTTCAGATTACAAAATCTTGGACTGAGGGCAGAGCAGAGTAGGGTGAGGAGTTACTCCCACCGAAACTGCAGATGCCAAGTAGGGAGGATCTTCCACCTCCGAAATGGCAGACGACTGAAATCCAACTAGAATTCACACATAGAGAAAACACCAAATTCACATACCTACAACAATGACTAACTCGGCCATATATATGGGGGAAACTTCCTGAAGGATTACAAAAAGAGCCAACACGGCCAAAATGTTACCGCCAAAAGTAAAACGGGCCCGAGATATAATAAATTTAACTTTTGGGGCCATACACACACAATTATTTCATTCATTTCATGTGGAATAACAACAAAAAACAGTTACAATTCGAATTACATGCTTTTGTTTCCCAAAACCTAATCTCCTTTTTGACTTTTGCCTTCAAACATGCAAAATATGTCCTTTTTTGCAACTTAGAACTAAGCAACAACATGAAAAAAGACCTTACAAGATCTTCATGGCCTTCCAAGAACTTATTTGTATAAAAAAACCTAAAACTAAGGTTGAGGAACAAACCCCAACTCTCTCACAAGCCAAAATTCCTCTAGAAATTCAAAAGTGTATTTTGGAGGCAAAATCAAAATTTGAACTTCCAAGCCAAATCAAACATCCTAAACCATTGGAAATGATCCCAGTGGACCCTAAATGGACTTCTAACACCAACTTAAGACTCTTAACATCAAAATGATTTTAAAACATGACTTGATGCTCTTGCATCATGCTTTCAAAGGAAATAAAAAGAAACTTAGGTTCCACCTGAGAAAAGGTCTGCAACTGTCTTCCCATGCTTGATGATGCCTGCTTTAGTCATCCATGTGGCATCTTCAGGCGGTAGCTGCTTCCACTTGACCAAATATTGAAAGTATAGCTGTCCTCTAGTCTTTGTGCACTCTTTGGTGTCCAGAATGCATTCTAACTTTTTTGGTTTGGTGTGTGGTAGGTCCTTTATCCAATCAACATCTGAGAAATTTGAGGCCCATCTCAAATGATGGTCTTCTTTTTTCTTTTCTTCCAATTGCGTTGTATTCTTGGTTGTTCCCTGACCTCCTCTTGATCCTCTCTATACTTGGCTTTATTGGCTCTATGTTGCTTGGTTTTCATTCTTGTGTTTCGCTCTTCCTTCTTGTATCTTCTCCGTCTTATCTCCTTCTCAGCTGCAAGCTTCCAAAATTCTATTTCTCTTATATGCCTCATTACTGCTGTCCTTTTGTGGACTAAGGGGCATACCAACATAAGTTTGATCCAAAACACATTGAAACAGGTCTGCAAGATCACTCACAACACTTTTAGAGAAGATTTTTTTGAAATCCAACCCAAAACATTGACTTTGCATGCTAAACCCTCATGAAACTAGAGTTTTTAGAGCTGTCTCACTGTGAAATGCAGGGAACAGTCATTGATAACTTTCACAAATCAAAGAATTAGGAATTCCCCTTTGGAGAAATTGAAGATGACATGAAAACAGAACTTTCCACCAATTTTGATTAATTTCCAATGGTGGAAAGTCAAGTTATGAATTATTTGCACTTGCTGGAAACCCTAGGTAGGGTTCAGAACAGTTTTCACTAAAAACGTCATTACTTGAACAAAACCAAACCAATTCACATGAAACCAAAAGAAATAGTTTCTTAAGACATAGGGATAACTTTCCCAATTGGTTTCAGGTCTGCAACCTTCCATACATGGCCATACGTCGTGTTTTTTTTGGACTGTTAAGAGGAAAAACCAGTCAAAAGAGCATCCATGGTAAAAATGCTATATCTTACTCAAACTCCATGAAAACAAATGAAACAAAATGCATTTGGAAGGTAAGACAGTGCTCTATCTTTCCCATGTGTGTGTTGGGCTGTACTTTGTACATACAGGCCATACAAGTACGTTTTTCAGTCAGCAATATAGTGAAAATTCAGGAAATATCAGTGTTCCACGGGCGTCGGGGACGGGGGGACGCGTCTCCGGGACGGGGGGACCAAGGGTCTAAATTTGGAGATGGCGGTGGGGGGGGTGGCGGGGTGGTGGTGCTCATATACTTATACATATACATATAGTACTTGAAAAACTAGTTTTGAAAAGATGTATAACAGTATAACAGTATAAGAATTAGATTTCAAATGAAACTATAGGAAATACCAAGATTACTTAGATTATTGATACGTAACTAATTGCTAAAAGTAAATAAAATTTGACAAATGAAATTGTCAAAATGGAGATTTCTCATTTCTATCATATGAATATCGAAAAAGGAAAACGAAAATACGAATATCTGATGCCATTGCAAAGTCTATAATAATAAAGATGATTACATGATTCATCATTATAATGAGTAGCCAAATACAAATACGTGTAGCAATAGCATTACAAAAGAGACTAGAGTCAAATACAAAATGACAAAACTGAAAACTCAAACTGTAGCTAATGGAGGCCTCTAATCATCTGCGAACTCCTCCTCACTGGAACTGTTGGACTCTTGAGGATCAAGGTCCCTCAAGCTCACACCAACTAGCCCTGCATCTGAAGTGGTAGGATCATCCTCATCAATTTGTGAAGGCTCCTCTGGCTCTACATCCCATTGTGCCGCTGGACTCTCCTTGTACACAAGTGTCTTGCGGTCCATGAGACGCAAAGCACTGTGTACAGCCACAAGCTTCTCTGCTCTCTTAGAGGTAAGTCTGTTCCTCTTAAGAGAGTGGATGAAGCTATATGTAGACCAGTTCCTCTCAGCAGCTGAAGAACTGGAAACCTGGGATAGCAGACGGATGGCTAGAGTGGTGGTCAAAGATTTCGGGCCATGACAATTCCACCATAAAAGTGGGTCCTCCTGTGCCATGTTGTCTATATCCATCTTTGCCGCATCTGAATAACCTCCAAGAGTGGCAAATCTTCCCCACTCAGTGCAACATTGTGCCGGCATCTCTGGAATCAAACATCTTCTCTATGCACCTAAAGAAATCCGCCTTCACCTCATCATCCTGAATCGGTGTCAATCTACCCGGTCTAGCCTTGTACCACTTAGGATTCAAGGCAAAGGCAGCCATATGCAAAGGAGTGTTCAACTTGTCCCATCTACGCTGAATGATAGGCTGGATTTGCTCATTGTAGAATGCTAAAGAGGGGTCCTTCACTCGCACAACAGCCCTCATCTGGTCAAGCATAGAGTCAATGCACTCATACACCTCTCCAAGGTTAGGTGCATTCCCATCCCCATATCTGATCACCTGGAATACTGGAGAAATGATAGAGACAATGTATTTCGCATCAGTCCAAAACACATCACTCTTCACTATCTCCTTCACCCTTTTCCCTTGCTCTGTCTTGGCCTCAGCCCACCTATTCCACTCATTAGTCATAACCATGAGTTGCAATGCCTCTTGCAACTCAATCATTCTCTCCAAGAGAATGAAATAGGATGCATATCTAGTTTCAACTGGTTTCAAGAACTCCTTCACGAAGGTCCTGAAGAGTGCATGTGAAGTGTGGTGGTTGCAGATAAACATCTGCACATCTCTCGCATCGGTGACCACTCCTCTAATCCAGTCTATCTTCCCCATGTCCTTGAGTGCATTGTTCATGGCATGCACACAACATGGGGTCCACCAAATGTGTCTATAGGCTGCCTCAATGAGTCTCCCTGCTGCTTTACACACATGGGCTACATCTGTCACTACTTGGACCACATTTTGTGGCCCAACCTCCTCAATAGCCTCCCTGAGGACCTGAAACTGGAAATCAGCATCTTTACGATGCCCTGTACAATCAACTGCTCTAAGGTAGTATGGGCCCTCTGCACATGTGACCATGACGTTGATGAGTGGATGATGGCTAATGTTCATCCACCCATTCATAACTATGCTGCACTCCGATGCCACCCAACATGCCTTCATCTTCTCCATCAAAATATTGATCTTGGAATAGCATTTATCCAAGATCGAGGTCCTCATTTTCGTCTCCCCTGGTGGCACATAAGATGGTCCTCCCTTGGCCACCATAGCCATCATCTCCCTATAATAAGGAGACCGTGTAACATGAAATGGAATGCCATTGGCAAAGAAGAACTTGCCAATGGATTCATCTATCTCATCTCTCAGCTGCACATTAAACATATCAGTAATGGGGTTGCTCTGTGGTGTCTGCAACTTACGTTTCCCAGCCCTGGCGGCAGTAGAAGTGGAAGTGGATGGAGATCCAAACATCATTCCTCCCGTCTGCGAAGCATGAGAAGTATGAAGTGCTGCCCTAGCAGACAAAGTAGTAGGCATTGAAATATTTGTGTCATTTGTAATAGAATATTAAAACAATGTTAATTTTAGTATTAATGCTCAATAGTGTATATTCTATTTTGGTTAGATCGTCTTCGATCTTCTCAAAAGTTTCTTATTAGAAACTTGCTATTCTTGTAAATATCCTTGTATTATTTATGAGCGTCTTGCTCATTCTGATATTAAAATCAATTCTTTGAAATCCATTGCGTGTCTCGCACTGTTTTATGGTATCAGAGCCTGAATAAAGAATTTGTGAATTCTTTTCCGAGATTTTTCGGGCCTCTTAGTTTTGCTGCAGATTTTCGAAAAAATTGTGTTCAAAAGTCCGTTTTGAACTGTGTTTATGCCGTGTAACGGGATTCTTCCTGTTCGAGTTTGTCTAGCGAGGGTTTTCGGCATTTTTTGGCGCGGTACAGACCGCCATTTTTTTCTGCAACCTGCAACTTGGTCAAACCCGCGTTTTTTGACTTTCGGCTAGGGTTTTGACCCTCCAGATTTAGTCGAAATTTTTTTCTGACTACAGATTCGTGGTGGGTTTTTCGAGATCTCAACTGGGTCATCATCAGAATTTTCTGGGTGCCTCGATTTTCATGCCTCGAATTTCGAGCCAGCGGATCGAGATTTTGACAGCAGATTCCTTTTGGGTTTTTCACAAGGATTTCTGGGTTGTCTTTGGATTTTTCTGGGTCAGCTGGAATTTTTTTTGAAATTCGTGCCAGTCGTACTTCATTTTTTGAAGTCTGTACCTGCATCTGCTTCTGTTTCTGCATTGGGATTCAAATTTTTTGAATTTCGTGCCAGTGCCTCTTCTCAGTTTTATGGCTTATGGGCGTCGATGTTTGTTTCGGTTTTTAATATTTTTTACCTAAAAAAAATTCTGATGGGTTTTAATATTTTTTTCCCATGAAAAAATCTGTGGGTTTTAATAATTTTGTCCTAAAAAATTATCTGTGGGTTTTTAAATATTTTTTGTCCTTGCAAAAAAAATAAAAAATCATGGGAGGGTTTATGATATTTTCCTAAAGAATTGTACTTTGCTGCAGTCTGTTTTTAGTCGCACTTGGAGTTGTTGTGCGAACATCTGCACTAGTTTCTTGTTTGCAGTCTATTTTCGGGCATCTTGCTCATCTGCAATAGTTTGGAGGGTTTGCCGATTTTTTCCTCAAAATTGTGACAGCTGTTCTTGGTGTGTCTCTGGTTATAGGGAGGGACAGTTCTCCAACATCAGGTTGGACGATTGGTGTTGTTTTGGGTATCTCCAGCAGTTCTGCAGTTTCTGGGAGGGTTGATGGCAGACTCATCTCAAGTGGCAGAGTTAGTGGCAGGCTCTTGTCTTCTGTTGCAGCATGTTCTGAGAAGAAGGGGGCAACCTTCTCTGTTATTTCTCTTGGTAATTAGAACGATGACCATTAAGGGAGGGTATTAGAATAATATCTTTCTCTTTGTGTTATTAATGGTCATTTAAGTTGTTTCTAATTTCGCCTCTAATTAACATTGTTTTAATATTCTATTACCCTCCCTTAATGCTCAATCTATTAACTACACCTATAGACCCCCTGAATTTTACAAATTTATCAGGACCAAGGGGCTTGGTGAAGATGTCTGCTGGCTGCTCCAAGGTAGGAACATACAGCAACTGAATGGATCCGTCTTCAACCAGTTGTCGAATATAGTGACAATGAGTTTCCACATGCTTGGTTCTTTCATGGAAGATTGGATTCTTGGTGAGTTTGAGCACTCCCTTGTTCTGTAGAATCAGGGAGTGCTCAAACTCGCCAAGAATCCGGTCTTCCATGAAAGAACCAAGCATGTGGAAACTCATTGTCACTATATTCGACCGCTGGTTGAAGACGGATCCATTCAGTTGCTGTATGTTCTTACCTTGGAGCAGCCAGCAGACATCTTCACCAAGCCCCTTGGTCCTGATAAATTTGTAAAATTCAGGGGGTCTATAGGTGTAGTTAATAGATTGAGCATTAAGGGAGGGTAACAGAATATTAAAACAATGTTAATTAGAGGCGAAATTAGAAACAACTTAAATGACCATTAATAACACAAAGAGAAAGATATTATTCTAATAATCTGGAACCCCCCAAAGCCTGTTAAACTCAATCCTGTACTGTATATTTTTGGCTTCCTCCAAAAACTTACAATGTTTCACGCCTTTTCCTCTCCAAAACAGAAAGTGTGCATTCACCCTACTAATGCTACCGAACCATTCTGTGTCACAAATATTGAACTTCCACTTCCTTGTTCCCCCACTTGAATGTGAATGCAGTGCCTTGTACTGATATTCGTGAAGCAAACTATTTTAGAGGAGACTTAGGATCAAAATGACCCCTAGCATATGGTGCCAACAACTCTGAAGGGCAAGTTGTACTAGCAGGTGCACTTGCCATAGAGCTAGATTGGGCTCCAGGATCAGCCCCATGGTCACCCCCCTCATTTTCAGGTTCATATTCTGAATCATTCTCACTATGAGAATGGATTTCCATGTCATCTTCACTCATGCCTTGGGAGCTCATTGTGAAATTGACAATGCATTTCACAAAATAAAAATAAAAATAAAATCAGCCTAGTTTAACAATATATTTTTAAATTTTTTTCCTATTCATCTCAAAATGAGATTTGATGTTGAATTTTGAGGGCAAAATGATGATGAATCATTTTGCCCTCAAGATTCAACATCAAATCTCATTTTGAGTCTTGAGATGAATAGGGAAAAAAAATCCAAAAATGACATAGAACAATGAAAATCAGAAAATATTAAAAAAAAAAACAAAAAAAAACAAGAAAAAGTTGAAAAACCCCACCTTGTGCTTGAAAAATCTCTCCAAAATGTAGAAGAATCTTCTTCTTCCTTTTCTTCTTGCTTCTTCTAGCTCCTATCACACTTGCAATCAGCTTTTCTCACCCCTTCAATCAGTCTTCTTCAAGTTTTTCCTCCTCTTTAGCTTGCTGGAAAAAAAAATCAGTTTACCAAAATGAGAGTTAAATCTAAAAGAAACATGCTTTTGTGTTGTTTTGGGGGGTTGGGTGGGGCCCACGTCCAATTAGGGTTACCCCTTAATCCCCCCAAAAGGCACATGTTTTTTAAAATATGGCTTTTTCAGTTTGTTTAGGCGTGGGGACGCGGGAGACACCCAGACGTCTCCGTGGAGACGTCTCCACGTCTCCACGTCTCCCTGGGAGACGCGGAGGCGTCTCTGCGTCCCGACGGCGATTGGGTGGCGGTTGCGGGACGGCGGGGGACGTCGCGTCCCCATGCCTCCGTCCCCGAGACATCCCTGACGGGGGGACGCGCCCAAAAAGGGGGGGGGACGCGTCCCCGTGGAACACTGGGAAATATAGTCACTTAAATGCCAAAATCCAAGTTCTTTCATTCCATGTCCTCCAATCTTTCCTTTTTTCCTGGAAAAATATCATGTTATCATATAAATACAATCTTGTTTTCTAACCCCTATAACTGATTCTTGGTTGAAATCCTAAAAGATGCAACATTTGTTGCACTTTTGCTGCTTGCACTTGACAACTTTTACAATTTTTTACTTTTTTTTTGCCATTCCAAGCACAAACTAATGCCCTCACGACCCAAATGGTCTCGAAAAGCCTTATTGACACAAATCAACCTAAAACTAAGGGTGGAGGACAAATTTCAACCCTGCACAAGCCAAAATTTCACTGGAAAATTCAAATTGAGTGTTAGCGGGAAACTCAAAAATTTGAACTTCTAGGCTTCATGACATAACTTAAAGCATTGAAATGAATCCCAAGGATCCCCTAGAACCAATAACAACCCAAGGCATGACCATGAACAACATAATAGATACAAAAACGATTGACTCAAAGGATACTCCTGCATCATACTCACCAGGAGAAAGAAAGAACTCAAGTTCAACCTGAGAGTAGGTCTTCAACTATGGTCCCGTGCTTGAGAATGTCTCCTTTAGTCGTCCATGTGGCATCCTCTAGTGGTAATTGCTTCCACTTGACCATGAAAGTATTGTTGGCCCCTAGTCTTCTTACTTGCACTTTTATCAAGAATGCACTCAAGTTGAGGTGGAGTGTTGTGTGGTAGGTCCTTTGCCCAATCAGCATCCAAGGGCCGCAATATAGCTGCATCTCCATTAGGTGTTACATCTCCTTTGTAGGGGTAGAGGTCAACAACATTGAATATGGGAGAGATGCCTACTCCACTAGGTAATTCAATTTCATAGGCATTGTGAGCAAATTTCTTCACAACCTTGCTAGGGGCCTATCTTCTTCATTGTCAATTTGGTATACTCCCCCTTTGGAAACCTCTTCTTTCTGAGATGTGCCATGACAAGATCCCCAATCTGAAAGTTCACCTCTCTTCTTTTCAAATCTGCCCTTTGCTTGTATTTCTTAACACTATTTTGAAGTTGTTGCTTCGCTTGTTGATGGATCTCCTGCATAGCAATGGCAAATTGTTCTCCTTCAGCACTTGTGTTGGCAGTAAAATGCCGACATAGAAATAATATTTTGATTATGTTAGTTAATTGGCCATTTGGGGTTCTCATAGGGGTTAGTTGGCAGTTTGTGACAGATGGTATCTCCACCAACCGTTGAGTACTATTTATGTTGTGTTGTAAGGGAACCTCGGGAGGAATGATCGTTGTTCATCCATTTTGCCTGATGCAATAATGATGTATCATTCTGGCCATATTGTGAATTCTGTTTATGTTTTGTGAATGACTTCATGAATAATATTCATGTATTTCTATCCTGTTTACTTTTGTAATCTAAATTGGTACTGTAGCGGTAAAATTTTAGGTGTCGTTGCCGATATGAATTCCGAAGATCAATATGACAACAGGCAGTAAACACTAATGGGCCGACCATTCGATCAACAGTTGATAGTAACTGAAAGTGATACACACGAAGAGGTGATGCAGGCGGAAGCACGGGAGGATCAACTGACAGAAGATTTGGTGTACCTGTGGGAGGTTTCGGTCACTCCGTACGTGCAGAGGGAAGCTCAAGAGAGAGCTATCCTTGAAGGCATGGTACATGGCGAACTCACAATCAACCCTACCGTATTTGATCTTCTCGGGAGCCTTCCGAGGATGTTGGCGGAGAACCTCATTGAACTACAAGACTGAAGGGAGGAAACCAATCATGAACGTTGTCGGTAGCAAATACTGGAGAGGTATGAAGAACGGAATAGTAGGGAAGAAGAAGAGAGGGATACGAGCAAACGCTGCACCCTTGACAATTAATGTCCCTATGGCCGAATAAAGACCGATGACGTACTAGTACCACTCGAGAGGTAGGGGAAGGATCGGTACAGAGATCCTTATGTATAAGAGAACAAAGTGAGCAGAGACGGTGGCTAAGGGAGATTGCTGAAGGCTCGACGAGTTCTAAAAGGCAAAGAGTCGGAGCTGTAGTCGGGAGAGGTAGAAACTGTGTACGTGGAACCAGTTGGTAGAGGTTGCGAGGAACTTGCCACTTCCAGACGTAGTGGAGGAAGATATCGCCGGCCAAGCCACACACTCGACGTCGAGTGAAGAGTCTAGAACCGAGTCTCAGAGCAGTAACCCATCTGAACACTCCGAATGTGACTAAGAGGCAGTACGAGACCTTGAGGGCGAGGTTGCCGAATTTTTTGAAATCAATCTGTATAGAATTGAGAATCTATCTCTGGTGGAACAATAATATTCAGAAGAGCCAGGAGTAGTTGGCCCAGGAGAATTCACTTGTGACATCTTTGGAGGAAACAGTGGCGAATTACACTTAGGAGTTAGCCATCAGAAACAACCAGAAGGTCGAGCTACAGGCTATGGTGGCAGAATTGGAGGCGAACTTGGCACGTAAGGAGGAGCAATTGAAGGGATAAGTTGAAGAGCTTCAAAAAGAACACAAAGGTTATTGAAGCTGCCTATATGGTCAAAACTGCATGGGAATTGGAATTGGCAACCAACCAACGTCTCTAGCATCTCTAGCAACGGTTGGGCACCTCCCAGTCTTCAATTTTGCCAGGGATGCCTTGTAATCCTTCTCAACAGTAGTTTAGTAGGTTAGATGAGCTCCCATTTTGGTTTCGTCGTCTAGAAGATGACTACTTTTTGGGGGGGTTGACGTTGGAAATAAAATGCCAACATAGGAATAATATTTTGATTATGTTAGTTAATTGGCCATGTGGGGTTCTCGTAGGGGTTAGTTGGCAGTTTACGATAGTTGGCATCTCCGCCAACTGCTGAGTAGTATTTATGTTGTGTTGTAAGGTAACCCCGAGAGGAATGATCGTTCTACATCCATTTTGCTTGATGCAATAAAGATATTTCATTCTGGCCATATTGTGAATTCTGTTTATGTTCTGTAAATGACTTCATGAATAATATTTGTGTATATCTATCCTATTTCCTTCTGTAATCTAAATTGGTACTATAGCGGTAAACAACTTGCTTTGTCCATCCCACTGATATCTCTCAACTCAAACACTCCTCTAGGCTGCACACCATAAACCACATGGGAAGGACCCTTGCCAATACTCCTATTCACTGAATCATTGTAGGCAAACTTAGCTTGGGGTAACACAAAATCCCATTGACTTGAATGATCCTTTGATAAGCACCTTAGGAGATTATTCAAGCTCCTATTAACCGTGTTAGTTTGTCCATCAGTTTGAGGATGATAGGCTGAACTGAAACTAAGATTAGTCCCATGTTTCTTCCATAGTGTCCTCCAAAAATGCCCAATGAATTTTGCTGTCCTAGTTGTAAACAATGCTGAAAGGTAAACCATGAAGTCTAACAACCTCCTTGAAGAACAACCTTGCAATATATGAAGCATCGTTGGTACTCTTACAAGGAATGAAGTGAGCCATCTTGGAGAACCAGTCAACAACAACATAGATTGAATCAAAATTCCTTTGTGTCTTTGGCAATCCCATGAAATAAACCAAAAATCACGCTCCAAGGGGGTGAGAAGAAGTTTTGATGAGAAAACCCTTGTTCTTGACATTTTTTGACAGTTTATGTGACAATTTTCTGCTATAACAGAGTTTTTCTTTGTACGGATTGGTATGGAACAATACATGCTTGAAAATGATTGGAAAAGGCAGTGTTATGTCTTAAGAGTCGAATGCAATTGGTCTGAAGTGATTTTGTTGGGTTTTGAGCAAGATGTGGCAAAAATACCATTGACTGCCTTGTTACGGACCTAGGGTTTCTAGTGAGGAAAAAATTCACATCTTTTGTTTCCACCGTCCAAAATTGCTAAGAAAAGAAGGCAATGGATGGCTGCCTTAAAAAGAGAAGATGAAGCTAATAAAGAAGTCAAATTAATTGGCATTGGTATGTAGGAAGATCAAGAGTGTCTTCAAGCTAAGCAAAGTGTAAGAGCAAGTGTAGAAGTGATGAGAAAACAATGTTCTCAAGTGGACACAAATACAAAGGTCCATTGGCAAGAGGCACGTTCAAGGAACCAGCAGGTTGGTGATGATAAGAAAGTCGATAAGAAGATAGGTATAGCTGAGAGAAAGGAAGAAACAAGAAAGCAAGCACAAGGAGCTAGTGCAGAGGCACATTGGTCTTATGGTTTTTTATGTCTGTTGATGATGATGTTTGTAAAGGTGCAGACAAAGGAGAGAATGAAGAGGATGAGGAAGTGGACATCGGTAATGAGGCATATGAGCAAGAAATAGAATTTTGGAGACTTGCAGCCGAGAAGGAGATAAGACAGAAAGGATACAATAAGGAAGAGTGAAACACGAGTGAAAACCAAGCAACATGGAGCCAATAAAGCCAAGTATAGAGAGGATCAAGAGTGTTAGACATTTTTTCATTGATATCAAATGTTTTTGTCAAGCTTGTGCTATTCAAGCTAGAGGATTACATAAAATAACATTGGACTGAGTTTGATGTGCTTTTTGAGCTACTGTTTATTCTTTAAATTTTCTCATTTTTGGTTGAGGTGCTTGAGGTGCTTGAGGTGTTAGCTTCACCTAGTTGCTTGCTTACTTGAGCTGGGTGTTTGTGTGGTTCAGCTGGTTGAGTGTTTGCATCGGCTATATAAGTGCCAAGTGTCACTGGGTCAGTTGTTATGTCAAATCTTTTGCCAAGTCATCCCTTGAATTTTCAAAGGGGCTGATTTCATTAGAGTTCAAATGTGATAGCTCTTGGATTAAACTTTTATCTACGAAGCTTTATTATATTCCTTTAAAGTGCGATGGTAGCTATATTGGTTAGTTGGTTTAAAAAATCTGTCCTTGGTGTATCGTGGAGTATTTGGTCACATCTTTTTGGTAACGGTTTTGTAACACATGGTGGCCTCAGCTTCTTTGTAGCAAACTCTAATTTTTGGCATATTGGGGGCAACGTATAAGGAAGAAATATATTTAAAGCTGCCATTGCATTGCCAGGTTGAGTGCTAGCTATTTAAAGACCACGATCTTTATCATGTGGTGGAGTTTTATTTTGGGAGCGATTATGCTTGGAACGTTTTTTTAATAAGTGTGAAGGCTTAAAGTTTTTATTTTTGAAACGAACTCTTGCAACGTGGCTGCCAAATGTTTCAAGTTGTCTGAATTTAAAAAAAAAAATCAAGTGCTGGTCTTTATCGAAATGTGTCGGCAGAGATTTGTGGTCGCCTTCTTATTCAACCTGTGGGATATGCTATTGTTATATTTAAAGGTGTGCATTTTATTTATTTTGTGGAAGCAACTAAATTATAGACAACCTCCTTTGTGTTTTTGAAAAATAAAAGGGTATTGAAGTCTTTCAAAATACGAGGTGGAAAATACTTGTCGTTACCATAGTGGAGGTAGTGCGCTGAACCTTCTATTTAATCCAATCTGCATCTGGGCGTTAAAATAATACACGACTTTATGAGTATGCGATGCTGGATAATGAAATATGAACAGACAGTAATAGAAAGAATTTACAGGGGTGCTGAGTATGGTTGAAGAGCGCTTGGACTGCAATTAAAAATTTCTTTTGTATGGTGCGTCCAGTGAGGCTAGGATTTTGGTGAATTTATTGGAGGTGTTATGGGTATTTGTAGGAGTTGTCAGAAAATGGATTGACTAGGCGATTCATAGGGTGTGCCTGGGCGGAAGGGAGGTATAAAAAAATGGGCGTGGTGATTCAGTTGTGTGGTTGGCCCTGCGCTGTTGTAATTTTTTTTTGGGGTGTGGATGGAGAATTCAGCTTGAGTAGTCTCTGTGCATATTGAGCTGTGTTTCATGTGTGAGGGTGCTGCAAATTAAGGGTGCTTTTTGGACAACAATAAAACTGATGTAGAAGTTGAGTGTGATTCGAGTTTCGTATTGTGACATCATCACCTTTGGAATGTATTGTAAACTGTGTCTAAGGCTCAACTTGGTTTAGAGAAAAAGAACAAGAGATGGATGATGTTGTTTGTGTTTCTGAGTAATACATTCTCAAAGCTGAATGTACACAGCAGATTAGAAGTTGTAGCCTTTGTAGTTTATTGAGTTGGTGCTCAATTTGAGTTCTGTGCTTTTGTTAACTGAAGTTGGTGCTTCAGTCATCCTAATTTGGTGCTTAGTTTGTTCACAGGGTTGTAGCCCTTTGGGTTGGTGCCCTTTTTTATCTAATAGGAGAAAATTTTATGCCGTGGTTTTTTTCCCAAAAGGGTTTTCCACGAGAAAAATTTGTGTTGTTGTTTCTGATTCTTACTTGCATCTATATATCTTTGATTTAGTTTGTCTAAAGTGTCATTTGTTGGTATTGAAAATTACAATACTGATTTGCCCCCACTCCCTTCCCCCCCCCTCCTCGCAATACTGCTTATGTGATCTTCAAAGAGGAGGTCAGGGAACAACTAAGAATACAACACAATTGGAAAAAAAAAAAAAAGAAGACCATCATTTGAGATAGACTTTAAATTTTTCAAATGTTGATCAGATAAAGGACCTATCACACACCAGACCAACAGAGTTAGAATTCATTCTGGACACCAAAGAGTGCACAAAGACTAGTGGACAACAATACTTTCAATATTTGATCAAGTGGAAGCAGCTACCTCCTGAAGATGCCACATGGATGATTGAAGCAGACATCATCAAGCATGGGAAGACTGTTGACCTTTTTTCAGGTGGAACCTTAGTTTCTTTTTCTTTCCCTTGGGAGTATGTTGTAGGAGCATCACTCAAGTCATGTTTTAAAATCATTTTGATGCTGAGAGTCTTAAGTTGTTTTTAGAAGTCCATTTAGGGTCCATTGGGATCATTTCCAATGGTTTAGGATGTTTGATTTGGCTTAGAAGTTCAAATTTTGATTTTCCCTCCGAAATGCACTTTTGAATTTCTAGAGGAATTTTGTCTCGTGAGAGAGTTGGGGTTTGTTCCTCAACCTTAGTTTTAGGTTTTTTTGTGCAAATAAGTTTTTGCAAGTTTGAGAGCAAAAGTCAAAAAGGATATGAAACAAAAGCATGTAATTCGAATTGTAACTGTTATTTGTTGTTATTCCACATGAAATGAATGAAAAATCACGCTCCATGAGGGTGTTAAGAAGTTTTGATGAGAAAACCCTCGTTCTTGACAATTTTTGACAGTTTTTGTGACAATTTTCTTCTATAACAGTCTGAGTTTTTCTTTGTACGGATTGGTATGGAACAATACAAGCCTGAAAATGATTGGAAAAGATAGTGTTATGTCTTACGAATCAAATGCAATCGGTCTGTAGTGATTTCATTGAGTTTTGAGCAAGATATGGCAAAAATACCATGGCTGCCCTGTTACAGACCTAGGGTTTCCAGCGAGAGGAAAAAATTCGTATCTTTTGTTTCTACCGTCCAAAATTGCTGAAAATTGGTAAATTTCATTATTTCATCTTTTGAGCAAGATATTGAGGTCTGTGTATGTCTTTTTAACGTGAAAACTGTCATAAAGTACTAGTGAGTTGAGGGTTTTATCAAAATCTTATTTCTTGAGTTCTCCAAAGTAGGGTGAGGGTTTGAAGAGACCCTATAGAATGTGTTAAGGGTTTGAGAAGCTTCAGAAGCCATAGTAGCGAGTGAATTTGTTGCAAACACCCTTGTAGCCCTTTTTCTTGATCTAGATCGAAAACTTGTTGGAATCTTTCTCAAAGATAGAGTTATTGAAACTGGAACTCATTTGTTGCTATCATTCTTGTTTATCCTCTGCATCAATCACTGAAATATTCCACATTAGCTTGGGAATAACTTTTGGCAACCAACTGCAGTTTGTACTTCTCAATATTACCACTAGATCCCATATTCTTATTGAACACACATTTGCAACTAATGAGATTCTGTCATTCAACTATACCAAATCTCACATATCATTCTTCTTTAGTGCAGTCATCGCCTCAGCCATGGTTGATTTATAGGACTCACAATAACCCATTTCCATTTCCTTTTTAACTACTCTAGGCTCATTAGTATTATTTGGCAAACCAAATATACATTTAGTATTAGGTGTGCTATACCTTTCTAGTTACATCCTTTGCTAGGTTGACCTTGCCAAAAGTTGAGGTGGAGGTTCTTCTAAACTCTCTAAGGTTTTTGTACCATACTTCTCTAGTCCAATCTAAATCTCTAATTCAACGTCTACTGAACCCTTCTTGATTTTTCATTATAGTTGCACATTTGACTTCCCATCCTCCTTTGGCTGTAAAGTATAGTAGAAGGTTTGGTCTCTATGAAAATCACATTTCAACTATAGGGAATTTTTTTGACCACAAGATCCCAAAGTGTATCCATTCACATTGACACCATAGCCAATGAAGATACATTTCACAAACTTATTATCCAACTTTGATTGTTTATTACTAGGCATGAGCTACTCCTTGCGACCACATACATGAAGATACTAAAGTGAAGGCTTTTTGTCTATCCAAACCTCAATGGAAGTTTTATCTCACAAGCAGTGATGTAGGAGATATATTGATTATGTAACATGCGATAGAAACTGCTTCTTTTGGCATTAAAAAAAGCTAGAAAAGATTTAAATTTGTGGGTGATAGATTATATTGATTTCATAAGTCTTTGACCAAGTTCGGAAGCTGATTGGTGCCATTGGGTTAGTTAGGTGACAATTTGTTTATTGGACAAATGAACTAAGCCTTGTGGGTGATCATTGTTAAGTGCTCCCTTGCTGATTGAGGCTACAGTAGTCCATTATCAGATCAAAAAATTCACTCAGGCTTGTTGGATAGTCATATAACAGTGTTTGTTTTTGGTTTGGTTTTGATTGCCATTTTTTTTTGCTCATATAGCAGTGTTTTTTTTGGCTTACTCCCTTTTTCACAAAAAAAGTAGTTTCTGATTTGCTGGATGTATATTTGATGTAAAACACAATACAAAATAGAAATTGCAGAGATACAACTTGCAGCAATAAATAAAGAGAATAATACAAGTATTGAACAAACCCACAAGTTGAAATGCTTTCAGATTTATTACAAAATGTAGGGAGCAAAATATGACTGATATTATCAATTCGTAGATGACCAAATGACAATACAAGCATACCTAGATGGTTTGAATATTGACAAGCTTGATTTTTGCACATGTAGCAGCAAACTGATGCTCTAAACTTGGACACAACACCTTCAAATCAACTCCTCTGTTTACAAAATGAATGCATTGATATCAAATCCTAGATGTGCCCTTTAACAGAAAATACAATCTTCTAGAAAGTCAGCGATTCTTTTTGGCAAATTTTACAGCCGATTACTCATTTTCTTGTTAACTCAACGAGTAATGATGGTGGATGATGAATCAACTGATATTCTTCATTCCACCTTTGCCCATATTCTGGTTGAAATGGATGTTTCAAAAGGGCTGCCTGCTGAAATCTTACTCAAATATTCAAAGGGTTGCTGGGTTCAATCTTTCGACTATGAAGGGATACCCTTCTGGTGTAGAAGATGTTTTAAAACAGGTCATGCGGCTGCACGATGTGGTTTAGAGAAAAAGACAATGACGGCTTCGTGCTGGAAAGGTGATTCTGAATAGTATTACATGGTTGAGAAAAAATCTTAGTAACAAAGGAGTTTCTTTCAGGTGGTTGCGATGGAGTCACAGGGTAATGCGACATCCTCTCAAGATGTTACAAATGGAGGGGTTGCTGAAGTTGTGCAAGATATTCATGTTGAATCCTTTAAAGAGAGGGAATGGGTCTCAAGCTACAAATTCCTGTTATAGCGTTATGGCCATCAAATCTGGTGGCTCTTGTGACATTGTTTTGCCTGTAGGGAGGAAAATTGACGATACCTTTGAGATGGTGGATGCTCTCTCTATAGGCATTCATTCTCAGGATGATGGTGGACTAGAGATGGGTTCGTTGGTTTGGCATGGTAAGGCAGCGCAAGTGGAAGAGGGCTGGATTATTGTTAAGGGTAAGAAGGCTAAGCTTTCTAGTTCCTCTTTTGACATTACTCTCCGCTTCCATAAGAGTATTGTTAAATGTAAATCTTGAGGGTTTTTGGTAGGGGGAGCTTAGGCTAGATTTTTTTTTGGATTTTGGTTGTTTGTTGGTTGTTTTTCTAGCAACTTTTGTTTTAGGTTGTGGAAGCCTACTTAACAAACCCATGTTTAAGGTTATGGGAGCCTAAAAAACCCATGGTTGTCTGGTGATTTCATTTTCCCATCTTTTGACAACATTTTGGTTGAGGGTTCCAGATCCATTCAAAATCTGGTTGTAAAGGGTTTCGAGTCCCTTCAAAACCTGTTTTTACCTTAATAAAAAACATACGAACTATATATATATATATATTATAGCGTCATAAATTGTTCACCCTTAATAGGGTCATACAATTCCACGTTTAGGTTAGCACCCGCCTTAGTGTGTTGCAGTTTGCATTTACAAGATTCCTTTAAGCATTTAACTATTAATTTAATTAAATCTAAAATCCTCTCTCATCATTTATTTTATCTTCTTTAATCAATTAATCACTAAGTCCTAATAAAGTCCTATTTCGACTTTCAAGGCCTGATTTCGCCTATCTAAACACCTTGGATTGTCACACCAAGCTAGGATTAACTTTGTAATCACGATACTTTGCATCCTTAGAAATTTGGAAAAAAAGTCGTCCGGACCATGGTGATTCGCCCTGGTCCCGACTTTTTCTCCTTGAATTTCAGGATCACGTTTTGACGGTATTATAATGTTTAAATCTTGCTTTGTGCAAAATTATATCAATTCTAGGTCGGCCTATCATCAAAAATAAAGTTAGGGTTTCATAAATATGACCTTTTCTTTCCTCATTTGAAGGATCTAACAACTCTAGCAATTGAAGGAGCCTCTTGTGAAGTGAAAGTGCAGGTTTATGTAAAGTCTATGTTGGTGTTGGAAATAAGCCACACCCAGACCGACGATGGATTGGTCCAAGAGGGGCCAGTAGCTCAGTGGTAGAGCACTCCAGCAGCGTATGGAAGGTCCTAGGTTCGAGTCCTAGCTGGTCCATGTCTCAGCATGGTATCAGAGCCAGGTCCAGGCTAGGAGCCCCAAGCACACGAGAGGTGTGGCTTAAGGGGGGGTGTTGGTGTTGGAAATAAGCCACACCTGGACCGACGATGGACTGGTCCAAGAGGGACCAGTAGCTCAATGGTAGAGCACTCCGACAGCTTATGGAAGGCCCTAGGTTCGAGTCCTAGCTGCTCCATGTCTCAACAGTCTACAATTAGCAAATTAAGCATTCATCAAGCATTTTCTTCATCAATTGAAGCTTTGGAGATATCGAAGAATAATAAGGAGATCACCCACTGTTGATTGGCTTGTACTTCTCCTTTAGGGTTTGGTATGGTTTCATGTTATTTTCATATCTCTATATAAGTTTCACATCACTTGCTTTCAAATTTGCATTAGTGCTTTAGATCCATATTGCATTTGTGATTTGAAGGTTTTACATTTATGTTATTTTCATGTAGGGTTTAAACTCAAAACATAGGGTAGAACTCTAATTTGCATTCTAGCTCATTAGGATCTTACAAACACATGAGATTCTAGGGCACACACATTCCAATATTACATTGGCTATTTGTGGCGGTGGAGATCACCAAAACAAGGGGTTTGACTAAGGCAAAACCCTATATAGCCATTCAAATACCATTTTTCAAGTTGCAAGTGCAGGTACAAAAGTCTGACAGAGCTGCGATCTTTCGGAAATCTAGAATTCATAGTCACGGGCCCAAATCCAGAGGAAGGCCCCAAATCCTTGGGATTGGGTTGCCCAGTGCCCTACTCCTCTGCATTTTCTGGCAGACTTTGGCAGTTCAGATTTGCAAGTCTTCAATTTGTAGATTCCAGATTCCCAGCTCAGTACAGTAACGGGGACTAGAGTGACCAGCGCCTTGGTCGGGCTCAATCAGGCTCAATTTTTGGTGACAGGTACACAACATAATTTCATTACCTGCTCTGTAGTCTGTATCTTAGTTTTAGTTCCTTGACTCTCTTATATAGAAGGAAGTCAAACTGAACCATCTCCTTAGGCTCTTTTGTCTTCCAATGTGTGAATGAAAGCGGGATTAGGCCTTAGCCTACCCGATTCCATTTTCACCCTACACACACACACACACATATATTGGCAATTATGAGTGTCATTGTTCTTATAATTTATAATTATTGACAATTATGGGCATTGTTGTTCTTATAATTTATAATTTTGAATATATATGTGTTTGTGTGTGTGTACACACATGCATGTATGTATGTAGGATGTATATGTATCCATGTATGTATGTAGGTATGTAAGTGTATGTACATGTGTGTGTGGGTGTGTGTGTGTGTGTGGGCACGTGCTCGCTGTTGATTTTAAGGTAGTGCTCATTAACCAAAGGCAAACATCAGATCTGTTGCTTTCCCAACCATAGACGATAAGCTCTTATCGTCATCCCCAAGCACACTACATAAATTTCTCACCATCAATTGATCTGTTTGTACATGAATTCGATCTCCCTGATTATGATCGAACTTGCTGTCTGATCTCAGTTCCATAGAGGGAAGACCATGTCCATATATATCCGTCGAAAGATGATATCCAAGAGTCTGCTCTCATCAAGGAGGCATGACCTTCATGAAGCATCGCATGCCTTCAAATGAGGGGTGGCAGACTTTAACCAAAAGTCGGCCCCTTTGAAACAAATCCGATAAGTCAAACTCGATAATGTATGTTTAATCATTAGACCTGATAATGCATATGTGACTTAATAAAGATATTAAAGGATTAATATAAGTTGATAGATTCATCAAATGTGTAAGGCCAATAGGCCATTCACACATTTGATCTTGCTGAGTCGGCTTATAGGATTTCTACCAACGCTATATCATCAACACTCCCTCTTAGCTAGGGAGGAATCCTTCTTAATCTCTACAAGTCACATCACCTCATCGATGACTTACATAATGACTACACTCATGTGAATGAAAGAAGCTTATCACCTCATCGTGATGTTTGACCACAATGGCTACTCCTAGAGGGTGAATACACACTAATGCTAAGTACTCAATATACAATTTGAGCTCCTTGTGCTGATAAAGCCAATCCAAGTACCGATTCCACAAGGCTACAGGCTCCGTCTCTAGCCCTTTCTTCTTCTTCAAAGAATTTATATCGAGCACAGAAACCTCTCCAGCCACAGCAGCTTGAGTTTGAGTCACAAGCCGACATCTTTCAATGCTGACAATGCCAGGCTTTGAAATCTTGTGCGAAATCCTGTGATTGGGTAGCAGGCAACTTTTTGCACAGGTTGCTGTCTACGTTCCCCCACAGAATTTCAGACGAAAAGGATTTTGGGCCATCATACTTGTTCTCGAGGCATTGGGAGACTCTATCCCCTGATTGCCACCTGATTTGTTTAGACGCCTGACCGATGCCACTATGAAGGGCGAAGGTCAGCGAGTGTAATCGCTGCATTATCCTCTGTAGTCGCCTTTCGATCTGGAAGAGATCATAAATCTGCAATTGTTTCTGATTGAATTTCCCTTGAGAGCACATGATCTACCTTCAAGTGGTTAGGCTCTATAGAAGGAACTTGCTATGATACCATGTTGATTTTAAGGTAGTGCTCGTTAACCATAGGCAAACATCAGATCTGTTGCCTTCCCAACCATAGACGATAAGCTCTTATCGTCATCCCTGAGCACGCTACATAAATTTCTCACCATCAATTGATCTGCTTGTACATGAATTCGATCTGCTTGATTATGATCGAACTTGCTGTCTGATCTCAGTTCCATAGAGGGAAGACCACATCCATATATATTCGTCGAAAGGAGATATCCAAGAGTCGGCTCTCATCAAGGAGGCATGACCTTCATGAAGCATCACATGCCTTCAAATGAGGGGTGGCGGACTTTAACCAAAAGCCGACCCCTTTGAAACAAATCCGATAAGTCAAACTCGATAATGTATGTTTAATCATTAAACCTGATAATGCATATGTGACTTAATAAAGATATTAAAGGACTAATATAAGTTGATAGATTCATCAAATGTGTAAGGCCAATAGGCCATTCACACATTTGATCTTGCTGGGTCGGCCTGTAGGATTTCTACCAACGCTATATCATCAACACTCGCATGCGTGCGTGCGTGTGTTCAATTGGCAAATTTGGATAGAACATGCAAGGATTTGATAATTGCATTGGAATGAGAATTACATTAATGCACATTTTGCTAACAATTAATGTTTTGATCCCATTCAAGGGTTACTAGATTGTGGGGTTGATAATTGTCTTGAGGAGAGGACAAGTCTATTGTCAAAGAACCTATTCTCAGACAAGACAAAAAGAAGCCCTTGCCTTGTGGTATCAAAATTAACTTTGAATTTTCTTAAGGAAATCTAGGGGTAGCAGGTGTAGGTTTCGTCCATTAAGATAGCCAAGGAGATATGATGATGGTGGGTGTGTTATACCTAGGAGATAGAAATAAATAATGAGGCAGAATGGGTGGCCCTTCTAGTGGGTTTTAAAAGCAATCTATATAGCTGGTTTCCGTCAGATAATGGTGGAAGGAGATTTAAAGATTGTAATAGACCTTTCGGGATGTTATCTGTTGTTCTCCTTGCATCCAGGCCTCGAGAACTTCATTATTGTCAATACTATCATCGTCACTGTCATGCCAATTTCTGTGAAACTTTTAGGACTTCCCTCATTTTCTATGTCTGCAAGTTTAGAGATAGAATTAGGTTCTTTATATCTTCTCCTTCTTTATCTTGTGCTACTTCCTCCACACATGCTCTATCTTCTGGTACTCTAAGGGGGATGTATCTGTTGTCATCTGCAAATGAGATTTCTTCCTTCCGGGAGTCAACAATTCCATTAGAATCTACAAACCATCTCAAACCTAGTAGGGCTTTAAAATTGTTAAAAGGTTCCTTCATTTTGGCAACTTCAAAGTCAACAATCTGTTTTACGCCCTTAATATTAACTTCCACATTCTTTGAAGTGCCAAGTGTTTCCATTTCAAAGTTATCTGCTAGATTGATGTTCATGGGACTCTTCACAAGTTTAGGTCTTTCTAGTTTGTCCAATGTGGTTGCTGGTAAAATATTCAGGTCTGCTCCCAGGTCAACCATGACATATTTCATCTTATGACCATGAAGATTTATATTATTAATTAAGGGAGCATTCTTCCATTTCCGGTCTTCAGATAACTGATCAACCTCCTATTGTTTCAATTTGTTCCAATATTTACCCTATTAGAATAATATTCACATATATTATTAGTAATGGTCAATATAGTATTTTCACTATAATCTTAGTTAGATTAGTTTCTTTCTAATATCGTCTTCTATTTATGATTGTTTCTAACATAAACATTGTCAATTTCATTGCTATATGTACATCTTCATTCTTTCAATAAATCAATGCAATTACCATTGTAACATGGTATTAGAGCAGGAGACGATTTTTTTCAAAAGTTTTAATAATTCTAAAATATTTTTGCAATGAAATTTTTAGTGACATCTTTTCTAAAGATTTCGTTTCAGTTAGATTTTGTTTCTGTGTCGACAGTGCTCGTGGGTTGTGTTTATTCACGCATCCTTTGTTCACGCGACCTCTGCAATGTTCTTTTATTCGCGTGACCTGTGTGCGCGACATCATTTTTTTAGTGTGGCTCTATTCGTGGGTTTGTTTCGTGTGAGGGCTTCCTAGTAGTGTCATCGTGGTTTCTCTGTGCGAGGGCCTTCTCCCACGATGCCTAAGTCTGTGAATCGACAATTTAATAAGCATCATGCAATACACATGCCGAAATCTAGGATCATTTGAAGGACCTACATGAAACGTCCGACAAGAGTCGCACAATCTTTCTCAAGAACATGCTTTTCTCGATCATGATGGATGAAAGAATGTCTTTGTAGGAGCATCTCAAGAAAACCAAGGACATTCGTGATTGGTTGGAGGCGATTGGTCGGAAGATGGAGGAAGAAGACATGGTAGTCATCACTCTGAAAAGTCCACCAAAATCTTATAAGCACTTTATTGAGACACTCAACACTGCCTTAACTAATGTTGATTTGAAGTTTCTAGATCTTTGCACCAAACTTCTGCAACAGGATCGTCGGAGAGA
Organism: Cryptomeria japonica; assembly: GCF_030272615.1. NCBI lineage: Eukaryota > Viridiplantae > Streptophyta > Pinopsida > Cupressales > Cupressaceae > Cryptomeria > Cryptomeria japonica. The sequence continues at coordinate 212,945,198 of NC_081411.1, forward strand.
GCAGTTTGGTAGTGGTGCTAGTTTGTCCTCCACAAAACATGCCTTCTCAACTAAATCCTCTACTAAGGACAAAGGGAAAAGTCAGTCCTCTCAGTAGAAAGGCCTAGGTCAGTCCCAGGACAGCTCCAAGAAGAACATTCAGTGGAACTATTACCACAAATATGGTCACATGAAGAAAGAGTGCTAGAAATGCTTGGCTTCTGAATAGTCCAAGCAGGGAGGGTCTCAACTGAAGGCCAATGTTGCAGAGCTCATTGAGCAGAAGGAGTCTTCCTTTTACGCCTTAATGGTTAAAAACCAACAGATCATGTCAATTCCTCTACTTGGTACATTGATTCAAGTGCTTCTCAACACTTCACTCATCAGAGGGATTGGTTCACAGAATACATGCCTTTCACTAATTCAGTGATCTTTGGAGGAGGGGAAGAGTGTACTGTTGCTTGCAAGGGCAACTTGCAGATTCAATCTGGTGGGAGGAATTTAATTTTCGTCAATGTATACCATGTTCCAAGCATGAAACTCAACCTTTTCTCTGTCAGTCAGATTATGAGACACTCTCCTCAACTGGATGTTGTATTCTGTTCCCACAAATGCAGTATTGTTGATCAAGAGATTTGCACCATAGTTGCTGTGAGTATTGAGGATCATGGTCTTTATAGACTTGTCGATAGTGGTGATTCTTAGGAGCATGCCATGGCAGCCAAAAGTTCTTCTATCAACAATCTCTAACATCGGCAGTATGGGCATTTGAACATACACTATCTCTCTCAATTAATTAGGGAGGGTTAGTTGTTGGCATACCTGAGATTCCGACTCAAAATCATGGAGTTTGCAGAGCTTGTCAGGTTGGAAAGCAGCATCAAACTCCATTTTCAGATGGTGATTCTTGGCGAGCTTCCAAGGCATAACAATTGGTTCATGCTGATGTTTGTGGACTAATGAACACTCCTCTAGTTACTGGGTCCAGGTATTTTCTATTGTTTGTTGATGATTTTAGCCACAAAATGTGGGTGTATTTTCTTAAACAAAAGTTTTAGCATGTTTCAAAAGTTTAAGGCCTTAGTAGAAAAAAACCCCGGTCATCAGATAATTACTCTTAGGGTCAGACAATGGGGGGGAATTTTGTTCTTTTGATTTCACCAACTTTTGTGCACAACATGGCATTAAGCACCAACTTACCACAAATTACACCCCTTAGTAGAACAGTGTTGTTGAGCGAAGAAACCGCACAATCACTGAAATGGCCTAGTCTATGTTAAAACATAGAAGTGTTCCAAAGAAATTTTGGGTAGAAACGTGTGCTAAGATATGTGAAGGGCATTTCTGATGTTGGCATTTTGTATAGTAGAAGCAAAGATCCTCGACTCATTGGTTTCACAGACTCAAATTGGGTAGGTTTTGTTGATGACAAAAAGTATACATCTGGGTGTCTTCAGTCTGGGCACTGGTAGTCACATGGACTAGCAAGAAGCAGAAGGCGATAGCTCTTTCCTCGACCGAAGTAGAATATTGGGGAACTATTAAAGCAGCTTGTGAGGCAATTTGGCTTCGAAGGATGCTTTTTGAAATGCAAATGTCTCAAGAAGGACCTTCACCCCTCTTCTGTGACAATCAAAGGGTGCTCAAATTTGCCAAAAATCCAATCTTCCATGAACAAACCAAATATGTTGAGCTTCATTGTCATTTCATCAGCCAGCTTGTAGAAGACGGATCAATATAGTTGCATTATGTTCCAATTGAGGATTAGATTAGACTGGAGACATTCTCACCAAGTCTCTAAGCTCGGACAAGTTTGTAAGATTTAGGGGGCAACTTGGTGTAGTTGATAGATTGACCATTAAGGGAGGGTATTAGAATAATATTTGCATATTTTATTATTAATGGTCAATATTGTATTTTTACTATAATCTTAGTTAGATTAGTTTCTTTCTAATTTCGTCTTTTGTCTAAGACTGTTTCTAACAGAAACATCCTCAATGTAATTGCTATATGTACATCTTCATTCTTTCAATAAATCAATGCAATTACCATTGTAACATACGCAACTGTTTTCACTTTACCACCAAGTCTTTGTATTGCACTAGAGAGGTTAAGTCTTTCAACATTCTGACTTATTCTTGTTGGACATTTTGTTATTGATGTCAAAGGATGACATTTCCTAGAGGATTACTCAAGGCATAGAAAATTGAAATGAACTACCTGGTTGTCTACTTGAGCTACTTGCCTACCTAGTTGAGTTACTTTCCTGCTTGGTTGAGCTACTTGCCAGCTTGGTTGAGCTACTTGGTTGTCCGGTTAAGCTTCTTGGCTGCTAGTTTGAGCTGGTTGTGTGTACACTTCATCTGCTTGTTGGCAATTTTTGCTAAGTCAGATTGCCAAATCACCTTTAAGCTGATGTCATTATATTTTTAAATGTCTAGGCTAATGTTCATTTGATGGGAGCTTTGATGATTATTTAGAGTCAGCTAATGTTTCACCTTGACTGATTAATATTTCATTAGAAGGAAATAACAAAAATATTAATATCATGGGCTTCTATATTTTACCGCAACATTGAAGATTGATTAATATCAAAGAAGACCTTAATATTTGTAGAAGTAGATTTTTATTGCTGCTGAAGTCTATGGTTATATTTGCCTTTATATCATTTTTGGCAAATCGTGGTTTGTTTAATATTTGCCAGTATTATTAAAGTGCGTGGAATGAATGAAGAGCTTTGTCGTCCAATAATGGCAACTAATTTTAGTATGCATACTTGGCATCTTTTTGAGCAATGGCCTCATATTCCTTTATAATGGTTTCTGTGAGTGAAGCGACTTAATTTAAGATGTGTTGTAATGTTTTCTGAGCACTTTATCTGACCTTTCATTGACTAAAAGAGAAGTGTCTACTGGATTTCTTTTATTAGCATGTGGAATATGTTGGAAGCTATTCATAAGGTAACAGTGAATAAAGAAGTAATAAATAATAGAAGGGAGCTGTCCAAAGATTTTTTTTCTTGCAATCATGGGAGTCATATATTTATGCATTCTTTACTGCAGCAGAAGCTCTTATGTTTGGACGCAGCACTTCCATGGATTTGTATTGCTGAGTTCTCTTGGACGTGTGTATGATTTCATAGTGTTACTTTTCACCGTTTGTCTCTTCATTCAGTGCATGGTATTTCATTTGTCAAGTTGATTGGAACGAAAATAAGTTTTCTTAGCTGCTGTATCAAAATATGGAGAGCGTGGAGCCTTTGTTTGACGAATCCTTAATTGTGCTGCAACGTGGATATGTTAATTTTTGAAGATCTTTTATAAGTTTCAGTAATTCTTTGAGCATAAAAAGGATTGGAGTGGGTGCTTCAGTAGATTGAAGTTGGTGCTTCAAAGGGAGTAGGTGCTCTTAGTGAGTTGGTGTTCACTTTGCTTTTGTATTTTGGGTTGGTGCCCATTGATTAATATAATCTATTGTGTCCCGTGGTTTTTACCCGAAAGGGTTTTCCACATGAAAATTGGTGTTTGCATCTTGTTATTTGCTCTCACAAAGTTTTATACGTTTCATGTTTTAAAAAGTTGAAAATACTAATTCACCCCCCTCCCACCCCTTCTCAATATTTCCTGTTTTTTTCACTTCTGTGAAACATGCCACTTCATCTTGCTATTGTTGAATGATGTTCTACTTGGCTTGTTCTAGAATCTCTTAAGTGGGCTAAAAGTATGCTTGTTCTTCCTCTTCCAAACTACAATCTTCATCTTCTTCAGTGATCCGTTTGTGCTTATTTCTACTGGTATTTGTTCCTTGTCTAGTCAATACATTGGCCTTCTTCTTGGCTTTGGGAGGTGTCTTTTCTCCTTGAGCCGTTGGGCAGTAATTCCGGACATGACCTGCTCTAGAACAATATGTGCACCATATGTCCTTCGATTTCTGTGTCTCTTTGGCTAGGATTTCAATCTGATTTGTTAATTTCTTCACTAATAGCTGGAGTTCCTTCAATGCTTCCTTAGTTTCATCTTTTTCTTGTCTCCTCCAAAGCTAGGATTCAATCCAGTATGCCATTGTGATTAAATCAGTATAAGAGTTGAAGACTCTTTGATTTAGGCCAACTCTGATGTCTTTCTGTAGTCCGGAGGTAAACCATTCAATCTTTTGTATTTTTGTCAGTGGCTCCTCCAGGTTTTGACAAACTTCTTTAAATTTCTTGTCGTAGTCTTTCATTGATTCATTTTCTTTTTGTACCAATCCCTCATTCTTCTTACACTTTCAGTAGGAATGTCTGGGGTAGCGAAATTTACTAAGAGTTCTTGTTCCAACTCTTCTTTTCTCAGGGGTCCTACGAAATCTAATAGTTCCGGTTGGTCCTCTTCTTCGCCAACTTGTTCCTAGAATGATTCTAGTAGGAATACCCGTTTGGCTGCTTCTGTGATATCTTGGCCAAACACTGGAATTTTGATTGAAGCCTCCATTTTGTGTGGTTTCTGCTCCAATTTGGTATTCTAGTTTGGTGTACTTGGCTTTTTCTCCTTCTTGATACCGTGGATTATCCGGGGTTTCGCTTCTACACCCTTGTTTCTTTCTAACTTGATATCAAAGAACTATCTTCCCAATCATTCTTCCCACGAGGTGTCTTACTTTGTTCTCTCTTCTTTCCTCCTCTTGTCTGTGGTAATTCTTCCACCAAAATTCTTTTACTTTTATATGGCAATGGGGATGGGTCCTATTCATGGGGTTGTGACTCTTCTAAACATCTTTTCATCTTTTTGTTTGTAGGTGACATTTCATTAGTTAACAATATTAATTCTTCGCCCAAATTTATTTTAGCTTGTCCTTTTCAATTTGCCCCGTTCGTAATTTTCTTATGCTCCTATCAACTCTTCTAAATATTTTTTCATGCAAAGGTAAGACCTTTGGAGTTTTAAAAAATTCCATAAATTTGTCATCTGGTTTGATTGTTATGTTTGATAGGTCCAATGTGTTTTTTAGGGTTTTTGGAAAGTTGTGGTAGGGTAGGGGCCTCCTTGCTACTACTATCTCCTTACAACAACCTTCTAGATCTTCTCTAGTTTTCAATGTTCTTCATAAAACTGGTTAATAGCTGTCCTACTTTATTCTAGCATGAATTTGATTTTTCCGGGGTCTTCACTTCCTCTTCTTTGTTTTCTCTCTTCCTCTCCTCAGCAACACACACCTTGGTGTGCTCAGTAGCACTCTTATTGGCACACTCCATTCTTATTTTCTCTGCAATTTCCATCCTTTTGTGATATCTTTCTTCTCTTTCAATCATCTATCTTTATTTCCTTTTCCTTACTATTTGGGCTGGCCATTGTTGCTTTACTTGCTAATTCAGTTTGCTCTTTAATCTTTCTTGTGTTTCTTTTGTCTCCTTTGGCCATGGGTGTTTTTGTTTTGGGATCGTATTAGTCCTTTATTATTTACCATGGTAGTTATCTAATAACTTATCTTAGTGGTCATATAGCTTCATAAGTCTCTTTTGGACCTTCTCTTCCTTTCCATGTCCCATCCTCGTGGCGGCTAACCCCCTTTCATAGGGTAGACGTCAAGATGGCAGTTTTGTAGTTTCTTATATTCTCTCCATCTTCTTTCCTTCTTTTTTTGGTATAGGATTTTGAATTTTGAAAATTTCATGATAAACCTCAACAAGACCTAACCGGGGTCCTGTTGTGACCATTTCACACATCGCCCCATTAAAATGGGGACCCTCTCTTTTTGCTCGGTTTTGCCTGTTTCTCTCTCTGCTTTTAGGGTTTTTGAGTCGTCTGGATTAGAGTCAAGCCTTAGGGTTTCCGTTTTGATGATTTTAAGCCAGAGTCCAGTCCAATTTTGAGAGATTGTTAAGCTTCCTCTCGTAGGATGCAATTTTGAAGTGGGGTAAATTCGTTAGAGGTCGAGTAGGTTGGTCTAGGTTCAGTCGGAATTTTGAATATAAGCCCGAATTTTGCCTAAATGTGGATGATGGAATTATGGAATTTTGTTTGATTGAATGATTTTGACCAAATTTTGAAAATTTTGATAATTAATTCCAGACATTGGAAAAGTCTTATTGTTGCCTTGTCAAGTGGTTAAAACTCTAAAAACTTAATATTTTGGCCTGTGGAAGCAAAATCGCTCTTGTCCCTCAGCCAGGGACCAGGGCGAAAATGATATTTTAGGCATTCTGGTTATTAATTTGTTTCATTTGTCTTGTGCAGGGTCGCCAGGAGATGCGTTTGAACGCGAATTGAAACCTTTGAAGATTTTGAGATTTGAAAATGGCGAATTTTTTGGAGTTTTAGGACAAATCGCTCCTGTCCCTCAGTCAGGGACCAGGGCGAAATGTCTTGTCTGAACCATTCTGACTTCATTTTGATCAAGCTAAAGTGTTAAGGACATGATGAAAGGTGAAATCAACATGATGGAGCGTCCAGACTTAGTCATTTGCAACGAAAATTGAACATTTGCCCTCAGGGACAAAAATCGCTCCTGTCCCTCACTAAAGGACCGGAGCTTGAAATCCAAAATTGCCTTGTCCTTGAAAGATTTGAATGATTTCGCGATTTGAGGAAAACAAAAGAAGTACATCTTATCAGTTGAATATAACTTGAAATTGCCATCATGAGGAAAATGGACCATAGAAGCAAAATCGCTCCTGTCCCTCTACCAGGGACTAGGGCGAATTTTAGTGATAGCTCCCGTCCCTCTCCAAGGGACCAGAGCGATTTTTCTTATAAGACAAGTTTTGGGCGAAGATCAAGTGACTGTTAAGTTTGAGGCAAGCAAAGGAGGCGTAACGAATCCATTGAAGATAATTTGAAGATTGCAAGACGCCAAGTGAAGCTCATATTGTCCTAGACGCTCCTGTCCCTCTCCAAGGGACTAGAGCGATTTCTTCCTTAGACAAATCTCTCGCCAAGTTGAGACGAATTCCATGTCAAAGATGCATGAAGGAGAACATAACGAGCCCATTGAAAATAAGTTTGAAGGTTGGCAAAGCACGAATAAACTTATAAGTGAAAGTTCGCTCCTGTCCCTCACCAAGGGACCAGGGCGAAATCAAGGATATTTAATATTCCCTCCAAGTTTAAATCACTCCAGACTAAGGTACAAGGGGGCAATGATGTTTGGAACGCCTCGAAGAGAAATGAAGTTGCAAAGACTGCAAAATGTGATGAAACTACCCAAGTTCGCTCTTGTCCCTCTCCAAGGGACCAGGACGAAATAGTCAAATATGCTTAAACTTTGAAGGCCACTTTCGTTTCATACGTTCAAGAGGGAATAAAGGACGTCATTTTACGCCTTGAAGACAAATTGATATCAATACGATGGAGGATTTGCACTATGGACCAAAGTTTGCTCCTGTCCTTCAGTCAAGGACCAGGGCGATATTCACTAAATTGGCCATTTCTTTCAAAAACCACGTCAAGGCAAGGTCGCACAAGGTCACACAGGGTCGAAAATGTCTTTGAGAAGATGATATGCAAGGGACCAAACGTCAAAAAGTGACCAACTTGAGCAAAGATGCAAAATCGCTCCTGTCCTTCAGTCAAGGACCAGGGCGATATTCATTAAACTGGTCATTTCCTTCAAAAAACGATAGCAAGGCGAAGTCATGCAAGGTCCGAAATGTCCTTAGAAAGGTGATGAACAAGGAGTTAATGTTAAAAGTTGACGATTTGGAGCTAAAATACAAAGTTCGCTCCTGTCCCTCACCAAGGGACCAGGGCGATATTCACTTAAATATCAAATTTGCTTTGTAAAGGGCAAGTGAGTATGCGTGGAACGAAAGAATAAAGTTGTTACTTGCCTGGTGATATAAATTAGTGATTAAGGAGGCAAAGATCAAGGAGTAAATACAAGATCGCTCTTGTCCCTCACCAAGGGACCAGGGCGATAATGATCTTAAGAAGCATTCATCAAAACATTGAATTGATCGAGCTCAAGGTCCCCAATTAAGATGCCAGTTTCAACGTGGAGGAAGTGGCTTTGAACGTAAAAGGCATGAAAATCAAGATCAAGATGCTAAAGCGCTCCTGTCCCTCTCCCAGGGACCAGAGCGATGTGGTTTGTACCCTTTCACCTCTCATGTTTTGGCGCTAACACCATTTTCAAATTGTATTAAATGCTAAAATTCGATAAAATTTGAAATATTCAATTAAAATGGGCATTTAATAAGTGCACACAAGACATTTAATTAATTAATTTTGCCTTTAAAAAATCGAAATAATTAATTACAAGGCATTCAATTAATTAATTATTAATTTAAATAAAGAAAGAGCGCTTGGGTTTATTTTAAATGTTTTGCAAAGTCGGCCTTGATTTTTATTTAAAGTTTGTTTTTATTTTGCCTTATTTCCAAAAGTCGGCCTATGTGCAATTAGAGGGTGAGCGCCTATATAAAGGAGATGTGATATCTCATTTCAAACCATCATTTTATCATCCTTTCATTTGTGATTTGGAAGACAAGGAGAGGTGCGAAATTCCATCCAAGGGGAGTGCGCATTTGGTTTGAAGTGAAGCGAATTTGCCATCATCACGTTGAAGACCCCTAAGGTTGGCGAAGTTACTAAGGAAGGTGTTCGCTTGGGGAGGATCGCATTGATACTTCAAATCTCGATTTTTGCCTAGGCGAATTTCCTTATTTTGCTTTTTTAGAGTTAGCTCGCGAGAGAGGTATGGCGAAGTCTTCCCTTGTCTTGAATTTTGAATATTGATCTTAAATTTTGAATTTTGAAATTTTGAATTTCCCATAGCTCAATCGAATTTAGGAAATGATAACTCAAAGACTTATCATGAAGTTTCCTAAATTCAATCCTTAATCTAATCTATGTTTATACATTGCAAAATCTATTACTTATTATGAAATGTTGTGTAGGTATCAAGATGGCGACTCCCAAGCTCGAAAGATCTACAAGTCAAAAGATTCTTCTCAAGGAAAATCAAGCCAGATCAAGGACGGTCTCATCAAGGACGATCAAGCAAAGATAAGGGCAACCTCCTCCAGTCTAGCATTGATAAGGGCGACCTCTTCCAATCCAGCATTCCAAGGCGAGGTACATCAATCATCTTGCAAATCAAGGACAAAAGGGAGTTAGAACAAGAGTTAATTAAAGATAGCTTCTCAACGACATCAAATTGAATATCTACCAAGCTACAAGTGTCAGACGAGGTGACATCCTAGTCATCACTCCTCCAGTCGGATTGGTCCACCTCAACAATGTCCAGGTTCAATGTACCTAATTCATAGAAGGTGGCACAAACTCCGATGTACCTACCCTAGCTATCCATTGGTGGAAATTTCTAGAGAAGACATGTGTCCAAGCAATACAATTTTATCATTGGTCAAGCATTAAATGTTATGTAATGGTTGTAACAAACCCTAATTAGGGTTTAGGTGTCATAATCTTGGCCATTGATCTTATTTTGATCTGGACCGTTCATTGTAATTGAGGATGCTATATATACCCTCATTTCTTTTTCATTTTGGAACTAGAACTAGAAGAATTAGAGATTAAGGAGAAATTAGAGAGATTAGAAGCAAGTTGTTTTGTAGCAAGATTGAGCTTTGAAGAAGGAATTTCAAACAATTGTTGTTCATGATGGCTTTGAGATCAATAAAATATTGAAGTTATGGTGTTTTATTGCAATTCTCGTGGTTATCTTCATGGTTGTTCATTTTCTTGAATCATTCTCAATCAAAGTAGTGTGTTAATTCGAAGGACAAAGTGTTGGACTTGATCTTTGGTAGGATTCGCTTTCCAAACCACTAGCTTCTTGCTGATTGTAGGAACGCCTTGCGTGGTCAACTGGATCAACTTGAATCACTTAAACTTTCAATCATTGTTGTATCTTGGACATGTGCTTTCGTGGTAGTGTTTATGATCCTTGATGAATTGAAAAATCATTTGTTACCTTAGAAGATCGCATCAATTTCAATTGAGTTGTTACTTTATGGCAATATTGAAGTTGGTAGAATCCTGCCAAGTCTCGTCCACATTGAGTCATTCTTAGGGTTAGATTAGACTAGATCTCTTGCAAGCCCTACTCTTTTGATCTTTTTTGAGAGCTTGTTAGTATTAGGAAACCCTGTTCCTGCAGTTCGGATTTGGCGTAAGACCCCTTGATGAAACAGCAATCACAACGACCACTGGTGCTTGTCCACACGTAGAGACCCTACTTAAAAGAACATTGAAGTCACCCTAACTGATCCTTCTTGCGATATCTTCAGAAGTTAGAGATTTTATTCAAGAGAGGATAAGGTACCCTTGGGTATTTTATTCTGTGTATGATTGTGTACAAAATACACGTCAACAGGTCCCGACAACAAAACCAGTGCTAGCAAGAAATATGAGGGACACAGACCGGAGTTCTGAGCCCTAGTGATTTTCTAGAGTTGTAGTCGTTATAGCCTAGATTTAGTCCTATTTAGGAAACATGGAATTTTATTTGTGTAGAAAGTTAGTTAATCAGAATAAGAACATACACCACGTATATATCAAGATTTCAAAAGTATATGCATTCATTTATATTCAAGTGGTACATAATATATATCCTTATACTCCATATATTCTTGTATACATTCCTTATATCTCCTTATATTCTACCATCTGACTTCTATGCATTTCTACTGTATATTCTCTCTTTCTTCACCCACTACTGGTGAACGTATCTCCTGATATACTTATATCAACAACATGAGATTTGACCCTTACAAAATATCCCTATCCTATATTCTATGTTCCAAATCCCATGCTCCATGGACGTCATCCAATAAGATGCAGCAAGATCGTTGGATGTCTATCTGGTGCCTATTTCTTGCCAACAACCTTCATCCATTTTTCTTTTGGATCATAAAGACACCTTATCTGCACTTTCTATGGCCATTGCTCTATTATACATTTTTGCATATGATGGTGGTACAACTCACATCTTTTTTCTTGATGAAGGAATATGGCCTTCAATGTTATCTTTTATTAAATTGTTTGTTGATTCTTTGTTTTTTTTAAATTTTTTACAAGTAATTCCTTTAGGCTACAATTTTAAGTTCTTACACTTTCATTGTTCCCTTGCGTAGTGTTGTAGATTTCTACCACAATTTATGATCTAAATGTTGTTTTGAATTCATCTTTGAAAGCCTTTTGTGGTTTCTCCCACATATTTCAGGAGGTTGATTCAATCTTTGTGTACCAATTGATGGTCACACTTCTCAAGGTGGCTGGAAAGGACCATAGCCAATATGGTTTGTTGTTTTGGCCGTTTGTTGCCGAAATGGTTTCATAAGACTGTGTTTTATTGGATTCGCTTGTTCATCTTCTATAAACTTATGTAGCTTCTACCTCTCTACACTGGGCTGTCATGGTGGAGTCACCATGGTTTTACCTTGATGCAAATTTAGTGTTTGGAACTTGCTTCTTAGAAGGTTGTAATTTAGATATTTTGGTGCTCCTCTAACACTCTTGAACATGTGGGAATCCTTTACTCTTTGCAATTTCAACGTTTCATTTATCTTTCAGATTCTCTTTCCTCTTCTCCAACCCCTTGCCTTAAAATTTTTGTCTTGGTTTCATCTTCTATTAACAAATATTTAATGCTTTGAAAGTTGTTCTCTTATGCTTCCTTCTCTTGATTTGTGGAGTCCTCAAACTTCATCTCCCAACAAGACTTTTCTTGTAAAAGGGAGGTTGTTTTGATTTGTTGTATTGAACTTGGATTGCAAGGTCAATTCATGCATCTGAACTTGGACTTCAAGGTCTAGCTATTTCCACCCATTTTTTTCTCATATGATTGTTTCTAGTGGGTTGAATGTTTTGATGTCTTTGCTCTTGAGTCTTCACTATGGCTTCAGCTTGCATTTAAAATTTGGCTTTTGAAATTAGGCTTCAACTTTGAATTTACACTAATGGAGTTACTTTGGCTACCTCTTGTTGTTTTCTTCTCTGCTATCTTTTCTCTTCCAACCTTAAAAGATTGTTTGATCTTGTGAGATTTTGTCAAGATCAAGAGCTCAATGAAAAGTACAATAGAGAGACAAAATAGATGATAGGAATAAACTGTATTCTATCAAGATGAAAATACTGATCAACTGTATCATCAATCAATACATACAATGTAGATGAGGCCTGCTTATATAGGCAAGTCTATATGGATATGTGAGCACACAAACATGACATGTGGCTCAATGAGAAACAAGGGTAAGTAGGAAATAGGTGTGGTACGTAGGAGAAACAATAAAATATTCCACATGAGGTGGATCACCCACCGAAGGTGGAATTATCACTTCACAATAAGTGGTTATGATAAGTAATAACAAGATCACACCATAAAAGGCGGAAATTCTCCTACATACACACTCCCAATGTGGCACAAATACCCAAGTGTCTCATATGCAAACTACTATGATATGCATGTACCTAAGTAAACTGAAGGTGTAATAATATCCAAGATGAATAAATAATTACACCAACACCCCCCCTTAAGTGCAACTTAGGGGAATGCACTTAAGTCTACAATGCAACTAAACAAATGCAAATGCATGCAAACCAATGCAATGAAATCTCTCACAAAGCGGGGAAAGAGAGAAAAACCCAATGGGAAAAAACCCTCCCCCAAAAGAGAGATGAAAACTATATACATAGAACTCTCAAAGAAGCATGAGAAAGACAAAACCCCATGTGAGGAAAAAGTCCCCCCCATATGTGAGAAGAAGAGAGACTAGGTAGCCCCCCCACAATGTAGAATCTGCACCAATGGTAGAAGCTTGAAGATGTATGAAGAAACTGCTCCATGAACGTCGAACAATGTTCCTCCCCTTGGGAAGAAACAAAACCAATGGTGTATCCATGAAGTCTCCCCAATCATGAAGGGAAGATGTAGGAAAAAAACTCATGATGAATGAAGTCTCTTAAAACTGCTCAAGTGTCCCCATGTCGATGATGAAAGATAACCCCCTCCAAAGGTGGTGAACGACTCCACACTGATGAAAAAGGCACTCCAAGATCTAGTGGACATGAATGTAGAACAATATCCAAAGACTCACATGTCTCCTCTAAGGATAAAGAGACTTCCTCCAACTGTTGTAGAAAAGTATCCACAATCGTATCAACCTCGAAAGAATGATCATGTAGAGAATGAACAAGTGGTTCAGAGTGTTCCCTCATAACAATCGAAGAAGGATCATCCTCATCAAAGAAAATATGAATATCATCAATGATGTCTCCCAAATCTGCAATGTAGGACTCCACAAATAAACCTGCAATGTCTGTCAAGTAGTCACCCCAATCAACTGAAGCTGGAAGACATGAAATATCCTGCTGCACTGAATCACAAGAAGGCAAAACTATCGCACTAGCTGCATCATCAAGTGCAATAGGTGGTGTGATATCAAGAGGAGATGAAATGGAAGGTTTAAGAACGGGGTCACATGTGAGAATTCCCAAGTTCAAGTACCCATAGTTCTCAAAATCTAAATCATCAAGAGGAGAATCCACCTCATCAATAGGACCAAAATGTGAAAAGGAGTACAATCGAGATGCATGATCAACCACCCCAGTCGCAATGATAGCTCTAGTCTCCAAGTCTCTAATCATAACTGAATCAGGTGTGAACTCCATAGTTTTCCTAGTTGCCCCATGTGTGATTTGATAGATGGAAAGAAGATTGTTTGTCTAGTGGGGTACACACAACACATCATTGAAGGAGTTATCCCCAATGGCAATAGATCCTTTCCCAATCACATCCATGTATGTATGATTGCCCATCAAAATTTGCAGCATGTGGCAAGGCTCAAATGAAGAGAACCTAGACTGCGAAGATGCCATATGATGAGAAGCCCCTGAATCTAGAAGCCATCTCCCTGAATCATGACTTGTAGTAGCACAAAGAGCTTGTCCCTTTCCTTTATATGTCCCAAAAGAGTGATCCTTTCCTTTATCCTTTTCCTTGGAAGAAGCCGATGTAGACATTCTAGAAGGCAAATTGATTTTGTTCTTCTCAAGAAGATTCTTCAAATCATCAATATTCTTCTTGTAACAATGATGTTCATCATGTCCTGACTTCTTGCAATAGGCACAAAAAAGATTGTCCTTATATTGTTTCCTCTTAGGTGAGGATGTAGAATCACCTTGTTGTGGAGAGGAGTGTGCTCCGTCTTCTTGTGGTTTTGACTTAGGTTGCTTTTGATTCTTGCCTTTTCCTTGATTGCTTTGATTCCCTTTATTAGCCGCCAATGCTTGTGACTTTGAAGATTTGAGAATCCTCGTCTTGGTCAACTTAGATTGCTCAAGTATCAACATCTCCGTGAAGGCATCAAATGAGGGAGAAGTGTATGAGGAACCTTGAGCTAACCTATGGGTGTGAAAGCTAGATTCAAAGGCTGCATACTCTGAAAGACGTTTGTCCAACAAGTTATAAACCAATTGAGCATCTTTTTTGTCAATGCCACAATCCTTTAGCTTTGCTCTTAGCTTATTTGCTTTTGTGACATAATCTTGGATTGTATCAAAATCCTTGGGATCCAAAGTTGTGAGTTCACTATCAAGCTTGTAGCCCTTAATCTCATCAACTTGACCATGCAATTTCTCATAAATATCCCAAGCCTCTTTAATTGTAGTACACTTATCAATGTGAAAAATGAGGTCATCTGATACATACTTTCTAAGAGTTCCAAGTGCCATAGCATTCTTAGTGAGCCATTCAATTTGAGCATTAGGATCAGGTGGTGTTGTAATAGTTCCATTTACATAATGAATGAGTCCTTTTTCCATTAGTTTACTCCATGCCTTTATCTTCCATGATGCATAATTATGAAGAGTTAAAAGTGGAAATTTAGGAGAACCCATAGCACCAAAATGAAAAAGCACAAGATAGAGAGAGGCACAAGCACACAAGATACCCCCCAAATTACTCAATCAAGAACCCTCCCCCTCCCCAAAATAATGATTTAATGATTTGGCACTTTATACTTAGTGCGTATACAATGGGCCACTTGCAAAACAAGGCAAGGTGGACTTCTGATTTCAACTTTACAGCTGCCTCAAATAGGCTAAAAGAGACTCCAAACAATACCGCAAGTGATCTAAACTGAGATCCAAGCAAAATACAAGTACCAAATAGGCCAAAAATGACCAAATACTGAAAGTATAATTTCTACTCAAAATCACTGCAAACTAATGGCAGATTATGAAAGTAGACGAAAAATTATGCACTTTAAAAAAAAAACGGCACCTGAAAAGGAGGTCGTATGACGCCAAACGAATCCTCTGAAGTTGCAAAATCTAGGATTAGACAGGTACAGTCATGAAAATCTGCAAATTTTGAAAAATCCGTCCATCAAAATCAGAAAATTCCTCCACCACTGGGAAGAGCACGAAATTCTAGCTCATTTCAAAAAAAATTGCACCAAAATAGGTGCAAAAATGAGCAAGATATAGCCATTTGAAGTTGAATTGCAATTTCAAAAATGCAAATGAGAGGGGGTCCACAAAATTTTCAAAATACTGCTGATGCAGTGCTGACGTCAGCAAATGACGGGCTTAAATTTGATGTTTGTCTGGCCATCAAAAAAACTTCACCCCCCCTGCATGGCTGCCCGTACCGTACAGACTGTACGCGTGGCGCTGACCAGGCTGACACGTGTTGGATGAGGTGTCTTTCTACGTGGAAGGTGACTGATCCGTACACCTATGTGGCAGTGCTGACTATACAAAGGTGTTTTGCCCACGGGCTAGTGGCCACCTGCCACATGGCGGATGTGGATCCCTGTTGAACATGTAAAATATTTAAACTATGATAATGACAAGGTTACCAGGAGATGGGGGTACTTGGGTACTTCGGAGACGGGTACTGGTACCAGTACGACAAATTCTCAAAAAAAGTAGACGGGGGGTACTTGGAGACGACAAATTACTTTTTTAATATAATTTATAATTTTCAGTAAATATCATAACATAGAATTTTGAAAATAAGAATAGTGGAAAAGTTTAACAAATCAATATTAACTTTCAAGTTTAAATACACATATGTCAAATGTCATTGTGTCAAAAAGACTGAAAAGTTCATAACTCACACTACATATTTGATATTTCATATTAGTTAGCAGCATCATTACAAATTGAAATTCAAAAACATTGATAGTTTGATGCTGATACACAAACGAAAAACAGAAATCAGAAATCTATCATCTACTATGCTATGTCTGGATCATCCATATGAAGGTCCTCAGCTAGGATGGTCTCCAGATACGCATCACTCTCTAACTCAGGTTCCTCTGATGGTAGTAGAACTGGGGGCAATTCAATAAGGCCATCTGGTTCAACCGCTTCATCCCCCATGGCTGCAACTCCTCCATCATCAGGTACAATTTGGTCCCATTTTGCTGAAGGACCCTCCATGTAACCAGGATCAACACGAGAGAGAAGACGAAGTGAGCTATGAATGTAGACCAAGTTCTCTGCTTTCTTTGACCCCAATCGGTTCCTCTTTTGTGAATGAATAAAACCATAAGTGCTCCAATTCCTCTCACAAGATGAAGAGCTAGCTACTTGTGAGAGCAATCTGATTGCAAATGATTGCAATTCAGGGGCTTCACCTCCATGGTTCCACCACCACTCTAAAGAATCTTTCTTTGCCCGCATATCATATAAAGCTTCCACTGAAGAGAAATCACCTTGCCCATGTGAAAACTTATTCCATTGAGTCCTTATGATTGAGGCATCCTCATGTTGACCATAAATCTTTTTTACTGCAGCCCAAAATCCTTTCATTACCTCTCTATCCTCATGTGGAGGCCTCTTTTTGGTCTCTTCTGTATTATGCCATTTAGGTTTTAAGGCATGGGCAGCACAATGAAGGGGTGTGTTGAGTTTGTTCCATCTTCCATGTAACTTTTCTTCTATCAAAGGATATAAAGAAGAATCTTTTGCATCAGTTATTTTATTTACTCTTTCACACATGGAATCTATTTCTTCATAAACTTCCCCAAACTTGGCTTGTCTGAGTCTGTAAATTTAATCACCTCACATATGGGCCTAATAAAATCAACAACAAATCTCACATCAGCCCAAAAACGGCCATCAAGGACCAAACCTCTCACCTCAACTGCAGTATCTGATGCAGATTGCCTCCAAGATGCCCATGCATCACTAGCAACCGTGGATCACAAAGCTCCTTTGACTTCACAAAGGCAGTCAAGAAGAATAAAATAGGAAGCAAACCGTGTATCAGCTGGTTTGAGAAGTTCCACCTTGGCAAACGTACGATAAATGGCTTGTGTGTGATGATAGTTACATATGAACATCTGTATTTTTCTGCCCTTTTCTATGAGGTCTGAAACCCATTGGAACTTGCCAATATCTTTGAGTGCATTGTTCAACGAATGCACACAACAAGGTGTCCAAAATATATGCTTGTACTTGTTTTGCACCATCATACCTGCTGCTTTACAAACAGGGGCAGCATTGGTAATAACTTGGACTACATGTGATTCCCCCACCTCCTCAATGCTGTCACATAGCTGGTTATGAAGAAAATCTGCATTCGTTTCTTGCCCTGAACAATCTATTGCCTTCAAAAAATAAGGCCCTTTGCTACATGTCACCATGACATTAAGTAGTGGACGATTTCTAGCATCTGTCCACCGATCCATCACTATACTGCAACCTTCTGTAGACCACACTCTCTTCATTGGTGCAGTTTGTTGCTCTAATCGAATTTTTTCCTTGTCAATTAGAGTTGTGCCGAGCTTTTCAGATCCAGGTGGTTTATACCCAGCTGGTCCATTATTGATAGCTTGTACCATCTCTACATAGAAAGGTGAGCGAGCAGCATTAAACGGTATTCCATTTGCATAAAAGAAGCGTGCAATTGTTGCATCAATTGCTTCTCGACCTTGCACATCAAATAGCCTTCCAATGGGGTTTGAGATGCTAGTATGTGGTCTCTTGTGAGACTCAGACAGTTGTGCTCCTACAACACTAGAAGACACATCTACCTCTGGCTCTCTAGTTGCTCCTGTGGTTGAAGCATGAGAGGAGCTCATATTGTAAACTTTCCCATCAGCCCTTTCTTGCTCCCTCACAGTGTCATATCGTTTTAACTCATTTGTACAAATTTCAACACCGTGTCCTGGTTGGTGAGGAAATGAGCCTTCACCCTCGTGTAGGTACCTTTCCATCCCAATGGACAAAGTTTGCATTTAATAGTGGCTGTCCCCCCTATTCCTTTTGGCCCTAGGACACGGTCAACATACTTCCACAAGGGGTACAAGCCTTGTTCCCCCCCCCTTGACATTTTGCAATCTGCAAGCAACAAAACAAAATAAAAATTCAAAAACTATTACGGATTACCATGTTTGATGTTTTAAATTTACTAGATTGTTAAAAAAAATTTAAATTTGTTATTTTAATTTATATAAGACAGTTATAAAACTGTTAAAATTTGTATCAGATAGTTAGAATAAAAATGTATCATAATCATACTTTTAAATTTATAAAATTATAAAATCTATATCAGATTGTTCAATTAAAAATTTGTATCAGATTGTTAATTTCTTAAATTTGTATCAGTCTGTGAAAATTGAAATTAAAATTGTTAATTTTATAATCTGTTAAATTTTTAATATTTATTTTAAATTTTTTAATAAATAATAAATGTATAATATTAGTATATTACTTATTAGTATCACTTAATAAATAAATAATACTGTATAACAGTAGAAGTAATACACAGTAAATACTAAAACTGTATTACTATTACTTAAAGTTAATAATAATAAATAAATAATACTAATACTAATACTGTATAAAAATTATAGTAAATACTATTCCAAATTTAAAAAATAAAAATGAACATTGAAAACATTAGACAAATAAAAAACCCAGAAAAATGCAAATCGAAACTACAAATTAAAACTGCAATGAAACGAAACCTACCTGAATCAATGGGAAATTGCAACGAAACACCTTCCTCGCGATTTTTTTCAACTGGGTCGTATTTTTCTCCACCTACGATTTAGCCTTACATTTCCGTTTATGTTTAGCGCTTAGAGTTTTGCGGGCTGCGTTTGTAGTGTCGCGATTTAATTTTGAGGGCTGCGTTTTTACTTTTAGTGTCGCGATTTAGGTTTAAAACTTTACAGTCAACGAAAGCCTGCGATATTTAGGTTTTTGTCGTCCTTTTTCCAATGCGACTGTGACGCGACGGGGCATGGTTTTTAATAAAATCGTTCTATAGTGTTTTTCTGACGGGAGATGCCATATTTTCCACGAGAGACGCAGGAGACATTAGGAGACGTATCTCCAATGCATCCTTCTCAGAATGGCGCCTCCAGAGACGTTTTGGAGACGGGAGACGTGTACCAGTCTCCGAGACGCGTCTCAGGGGTCTGGAGACGCGTCTCCCGGTAACGCTGGATAATGAAATAATTAAATTAAATGATTTTAAGAATCTAAACTATAGAAATATTAGAAAAATAACGAATTTACACAAAACACATGAATTTACATGGGGAAAACCATTACTGGTAAAAAAACCCCACAAATATAGCATCTATATTATAAGAACACAACTCGAGGAGACTTCTCTTCAAATTTCCACATGCCTCTGCAATAATTTACATAAGTTCAACAATATTTCACACCACCCAAAATGGTGAGGAATCCTCCCTTAAATATAGGGAGAAAGGTTGGTAAAATACCCGAAAGGGTAGTTACCATACCTTTTCAATAACAATCTTGTTTACAATTAATAAATAAATAACTTTTAATAGTTCTTTAATTTATTAATTATTCACAAGAAATGTTGAATGCTTTTTCAAGCACTATGATAAAACATTATATATTATAAGAGTTTGACCCCTAATAATATTATGTTCTAACACTCCCCCTTAATATTAATAGGGGACAAATACGGTCAATTTCTTTACAAGAAAAACATGAAGTACCCCAATGATGCAGGTCTTCTTGACAAGGATAAATAGGGACACAAATATATAAATAGGGACACAAATATATGCCAAAATGAAAATCATGCATTCTGGACTACATTAAGGTCATTTTGTCATAATTTATAATCTCAGTGTTCTTAATAGATGCTATCTAAAAAGGTCTTATAAGATTTTTGTTGGAGTCCCGGGCCTCCTCAAATCAGCCTCTCCCTAGGTTCATAGTGCCCATAGGACTTAGTACAATGTGCCCGTAGGTCTTAATACAAGTGGAAGATTTACAGAGAGAAGATTTTACAAGCAGCTTGTAGGACTTATGCATATTACATATAGGATCTATCCATTAGGAGGTGACATTGCCATGTACACTCCCCCTCAATGGAAGCTCCTTGAGGCCAAGCATTGATCTAAATTTGGAGAGTTTTGCACTGCATAATGGCTTTGTAAAAATGTATGCAACTTTATCTTCAGTTTGGCAATATTGAAGAGAAATATCTCCATTTAATACTTTCTCACGTATGAAGTGAGCTTGAATTTCAATATGTTTAGATCTTTGATGATAAACAGGATTCTTAGTAAGTGCAATACAACTTTGATTATCACATAAGAGTGTGGTGCTAGGACTGGATTCCATTTTAATTTCTTTTAGAAGTTGGTTTAAGCAGATAGCTTCTTTAGCTGCTTCAGAGGCACTTTGATATTCAGCTTCTGTAGATGATAGTGCTACAGTTGCTTGTTTTTTAGAACTCCATGTGATTGCACCTATTCCAAGCTTAAACACATATCCAAAAGTGGATTTTCGATCTGTGAAATCCCCTGCAAAGTCAGAATCACAATATACATATATATGTGCATTTTTAGTATGAGAATAATAAAGACCAAAGTTAATGGTTCCTTTGATATACCTTAAAATACATTTTGCCATTTTCCAATGTTGAACATAAGGTTCTTCCATAAATCGAGATGCAACACCAACTGCATAGGAAATATCAGGGCGAGAGATAGTTAAATAAATTAGGCTCCCAATTAATTGTTGATAAAGAGTGGAGTCAAATTTCTCACAAGGAGGGTGAGCTTCAAGTTTGATGTACCAATTTAAATAGGGGTAATAGATGGTTTGCAATCAGACATATTAAACTTTGAAATTAAGTTTTGGGCATATTTTGCTTGAGATATAATGATTGAATGATGATCTTGAAAAATGGACATTCCTAAAAAATGATGAACTCCTAAATCAGTCATTTCAAAGGTAAGACTTAGTTTTTGTTTATATTTTAGTATTAATGATGAGAGACTACTTGTAATGAGTAAGTCATCTACATATACTACAATAATAACTATATGATTTTTTCAAATCTAAAAAATAAATCATTGTCAGATTTACAACTAGAGAAACCTAAGTTTTGAAAGAAGTTTCTTAATTTAGAATACCATGCTCGAGGAGCTTGTTTGAGCCCATAAAGGTATTTTTGAGTTTACATACATGGCTCTCTTTATTTGTTTGTACAAATCCTTGAGGTTGATGCATATATATTTCTTCTTGTAAATCTCCATTCAAGAATGCATTTTTAACATCCATTTGGTGATTTTCCCATCCATTTTGAGCAGCTAGTGCAAGAAGTAAACGAATAGTGCCCATTTTGGCTACTGGTGCAAATGTTTCATCATAATCTATGCCCTGTCATTGAGAAAAACCTTTGGCCACTAATATTGCTTTATATTTATCAATATTTCCTTGAGGATCATATTTTATTTTATAAATCCAACGACAATGAATAATATTATGATTATGGGTTTGTGGAACAAGTTCCCATGTTTTATTTTTTATGAGAGCATCATATTCTATTTGCATGGCATTTTTCCATTTTTGATTTTCATTGGCTTCTTCAAATTTTTGGGGTTCAATTTCATATAGTGTCATTAAGGCAAAATACGTGTGTTGACTTCTAGTCATTTTAGGAAGAGAAGGTTCTACATTTGAATCTTGAATTAAGGATTGAACCCACTCAAGTCTTTTAGAAGGTTGTACAAGATTATCATTAAAGGTTGATTGATTATTTTCTTCATAATTTGATGTTTCAACAATATTGTTAATTGAGTAGGTAAGGGGGATTCTAAGATGTGAATATTTCGACTTAGAATAATATCTCTCTTTGAGGGATCATAAAGTCTATCTCCTTTTGTATTTATTCCATACCCAACAAATATACATTGAATAGATGTGGAGTCAAGTTTTTGTCTCTTTTGTTTAGGGATGTGAACATATGCAAGACTCCCAAATATTCTAAGATGAGAGATATTAGGTTTTTGATTTGACCATTTTTCTAAGGGAGTTGAAAGATGTAAAGATTTTGTAGAAACTCTATTTAAAATATATATAGTTGTATTCATAGCTTCAGCCCAAAGAAATTTTGGTGTATTATAAGAGTGCATTATAGATCTAACCATTTCTAAGATGGTTCGATTTTTTCTTTCAGCAACCCCATTTTGTTGGGGAGAATAAGGACATGTTAGTTGTCTTTGTATCCCACATATTACACAAAAATTGTCAAAGTCTATATTAATGTATTATGTTCCATTATCGGTTCTAAGAATTTTAATTTTATAATTAGATTGATTTTCAACTAAAGTTTTAAATTCTTTAAATTTAGAAAGAACTTCATCTTTCTTTTTAAGGTAATATCCCCAAATCATTCTAGAATAATCATCGATAAATGTAAGGGCATAGAGGGATCCCTTAAGAGAAGGAACTTGAAATGGCCATGGTTAGATCACTATGAAGTAATTCTAGGGTTTTATATTGCATTCAATTATGATTCTTGTTAAAGGGTTGTATATATTTTTTTACCTAAGAGGCAACCTTTACAAGCGTCTAATTTATTTTCAATTTTTTGGTAATCCAATTACAAGATTATGACATGACATTTCATTTAAGCTCCTAATATTAAGATGTCCTAATCTTTCATGCCATAATTGTGTTTCATTTTTTATTTGTGTAGATAAGCAATTTTCTTTTGAAGTATTATTAAAAATAAAAAGTCCATCTTTTTGAATACCTCCTGCAACAATGGTTTTATTTTGATCTTTAATGTACCATTTATCTTTTGTAAGAGAAAGTTTAACATTACCTCTTCTTCTTGAATAAGAAGAGGAGAGTGTTGATAAATCAGGAAGATCATCTTCATTTTGATACTTAAGAGTTTAAAATGGAAATAAAATTTCTAAATCTTTCATGGATGTTGATTTGTATTATAAAGTACAAAAGCTTATCTTTTATTAGATCACATTTGCATCCATCCAATTGAGATTTAATATTTTTTATCTTGGCAAGATAGTTTATTACTTTTTCATCCCCTTTCATGGGAGTTGTAAATAATTCTAAAATTAATTTAATTATTTTTGAAAGCCTAGATCCTTCATGCATAGATTCTAATAATTTCCAAGTTTCAGAAGGTGATTCTATGTTCCCAATGTGTAATAAAAAATCGTCTCGTACACTTCTTAATAAAATTGACAATGCTTCTTGTGATCTATTATTAAAAGAACTTACAAGATGGTTAATATTTCTACTTGTAGGTTGTTTTTCCTTGCCATCCACAATGTCCCATAACTTCCTGGCCATGAATTCTGCTTTTATTCGAATCTTCCATATGGAGTGATTATCTCCACACAACATGTGAGCTTTATCAATTGTGAAGATATGTGAGCCCATTTGAAGAATTTGTAATAAAATAACCTGTGAGAAGTTTTGATAAAAAATATATTAGTGCCTTATTTTAAAAAAATTACCTCTTTTTTTTTGTGATAATTGTTTGATATTAGAAATGTTTGTGAGATAAATGAATAAAGTATATATGAAAAATAATTTTAAAAAATAAGATAACAATTTTAATATTATATATGTAAATTTTAACCTTTTAATAAGAGAAGAAAAAAAATTCTCTAAGTAAAAGGAAGGTTTTTAACTTCATGGTGAATAAAGAATAAGCAAAAATAAAAAAGTTTAATTTTGTAGTGAAAAAAGAATAATCTTTAACTCTGTAATGAAATAATATAGTTCGCTGAAAAAAAAAATATTAATATACCAGGAAAAAACCGTACAATATACCAGGAAAAACGTACAATATACTGGAAAAACTGTACAATATACCAGGAAAAAACCGTACAATATACCAGGAAAAAACCGTACAATATACCAGGATAGGCGAAATTTGTTCCTTTACCAAATATAGCTGAGTTTATACTCAAAATTTATGGAAACGGCCTCCCGGACTCAACCGTGATGTCCAAATCGTTGTAGGACGCCCCCAAAAAATGCAGATCCCCAAATCCGAAAATTGAAGCCTCCAAAAATGACTAATCAAAGAAGCCCTATAGGTTCTGATACCATGTGAGATTTTGCCAAGATCAAGAGCTCAATGAAAAGTACAATAGAGACAAAATAGATGATAGGAATAAACTGTATTCTATCAAGATGAACATACTGATCAATTGGATCATCAGTCAATACATACAATGTAGATGAGTCTGCTTATATAGGCAAGGCTATATGGATATGTGAGCACACAAACATGACATGTGGCTCAATGAGAAATAAGGGTAGGTAGGAAATAGGTGTGGTAGGTAGGAGAAACAATAAAATATTCCACATGAGGTGGATCACCCACCGAATATTGATTGTAATTAGGAAGGAATAGGCGGATTCCAATTGCCTTAGGAATATTGGAATCCGCTCAAAGGGCTGGCCCCTTCTTCAACATGTAGGGCTGGGCCCTATACCTCACGACACTCCTTAAACCTCACGCCACACTCAACGTGTTCCTAAATAGGGCCGACCCTATTCCATCAAGGCAATTCGCTAAAAGGGAAAATAATAAATAAAAGTTAATTATAAGGTAAAGCTGACATAACTAAGACTTTGCTCCACATATAAATAAATGACAACTTCACATTATTATCCACTCACAAGATCCTTCTATGCAAAACATACATCTGCCTAAATGCGAACTTTGAAGGAGCAATATTAGCGAATTATATCTGTCATTAAAGGTGCAAATTTCAAGTGCAAATACCATCATAAGGAGGGCGAACTGATCTAGGTCCAAGGTGCTAAGGTTGCAGTCCAGTCTCAAGCAAAGGTGCAGACTTAAGATGCAATAAAATGCAGATCTAGGGTGTGGACCTGATTGCTGTTTGATGTGTTAAAGGGGACAGACTTGAAAACTTGATGCTTATGAAAGTGCAGATTTGTTGAAGACCTTATCAGCCCTAAGTGCAAACATCTTCAAGTACTTGAGATAAGTGTTGTAATCATTATATGACTATAATCCATAATCAGATCTGAGGATCTTTTCTGGTTGGGTTTTTCCTCCTAGGAGGTTTTCCCAGGGTAACCGTGTCTTGTTCTTATTTTTTGTTGTTCATTTCTATGTTATGCCTAAATCTAGAAATCTCTAAATCTTTCAGCTAATCAACTTAGTTAGAAACTAAATTCTGATTTCTGAGTTTATATTAATTTGAAAGTATTAAAACCAACACCGAAGGTGCAATTATCACTCCACAATAAATGGATATGATATGTAATAACAAGATCACACCATAAAAGGTGGATATTCTCCTACATACACACTCCCAATGTGGCACAAACACCCAAGTGTCTCATATGCAAACTACTCTGATATGCATGTACCTAAGTAAACTTAAGTAAGGTGTAATAATATCCAAGATGAATAAATAATTACACCAACAGATCTCTTGCTCCAGTCCCTAATCACTTTGGGATCTCACTCTACCTTGATTTGGGTCTAACCATTAATTATTGCTAGTATGGGGCTAGTATTGTTTCTGTCTTCTTCCTCTTGATGGCTTATTTCTTTGTACCTTGAATGCATTTGTTGCTTGATGTCTTTGCTCTTGACTATGGCTTCGGCTTGCATTTGGACTTTGGCTTTTGAAATTAGGCTTCAGCTTTGAATTTACACTAATGGAGTTACTTCAGCTACCTCTTGTAGTTGTCTTCACCACTCTCATTTCTCCACCAACCTCAATAGATTGTTTGATCTCTTGCTCCACTCCCTATCCACTTTGTGATCTCACTTTACCTTGACTTGGGTCTAAGCATTAATTATTGCTAGTATGGGGCCAGTTTTTGTTTCGTTCTTCTTCCTCTTGATAGCTTATTTCTTTGTACCTTGAATGCATTTGTTGCTTGTGTACCTCATGATCTTGTTTGGCTCACAGGCCTTGCAAAACTACAAAGTGATTGGCAAGGATTTGGAGAAGATGATCAAGGGGTGTGTCCACTTCTACAGTCATTGCCAGGCTGCCCCAAATTGTTTCTTGGGTCCATTCATCTTCTTTATGAATGTTGTATTTGATCTTTATTTCCCACAAATACACAAGATTGTCTATGAGATCCTCTTCTTTTTGCTGGTGATTGCTTTATTCATTTGGGTTTATTGCTTGTACAAAATATTCGACCAATCACCAAAGAGTATTTAACAAGATCAGACTACCTTTTCCTAACTATGAAAAGACTATCTAAACTACGTGACAGTAACCATAGAAACACAACTATCCATAACCACTAACAATTGACTCCTAACAACTACCTAGAAGCTGCCAAAAAATATGGTACAACCAAATTGATAATGATGGAAATACAGTTGCCATTGATGTCAAAGGGGAATTAACATCAAGACAATTTGTTATTGATGTAAAAGGAGTTTTAATCACAAAATATTTATTGAGTTTTAAAGATAAATACTTGAATTTGAAGGGCTGGCCAACCAATGTATATTTGGTTAATTTTGTGGCTGGCATCTCAAGTTTCCCAAAGCAAATTAAAATTATTTATCCTTCACATTGGGCAACCTCCTTGAGAGATTGCTGCCCTTCGTTTAATTGCCCCTCTTTGGCAATTAAAATACATTTATTTACCTGCAAAAGCTGGCTAAATTATTATTATTATTTGGCTGATCCCCTTGGTGAAATTAAATTAAAATTATTATTTTCAAATGAGGCCGACCTCTTGGGTGAAGAGGCATGATTGGCGTATAAATAGAAGATGAAGTTGAGGTAAAGAAAGCAAGCAATTAACAAAATATCCTTCCCAATTTTAGAGCAGAAATACATAATTTATCAGCAGTTTTATGAACCTGATTTGAAGAAGGTTATAATCAGATTTATGGCATATTTGTAGCAGACTTTTCAAGTTGATTTATGCCAGATTTCTAGCAGACTTCTCAAGCTGATTTGTAGTAGACATATAGCAGACTTTTAAGGAGATTTATAGCATAATTTAGAAGACATGTAAGGAGATTTTATGAAGAAGATACATATGATAGTCATGCTTTGAAGAAGCAATAATCAAGAAGACGAAAGTTTTATTCATTTGGAGTCCTGATAGAAGAGATTTGCATCTCTTGCTAATTTGGTGCTTAGTGGTGGGGATTAGGCACTCCAGTGGGTTGGTGCGTACAACGATTTGTAAAAAGAAATTTATTGTTGGCTGGATTTGGACAGTAGATCCAAGCAAACGTTTGTCTGTAGTTTTCTTTCGAAAAAAGTTCCACGTAAAGCTTGTCTCTTGGTTGGTAGATCTTTTATGATTGCTTTTTCATAGTTATTGAATTTTAAAATAAGCAAAAGTTTATCTTATACTGTTTCACCTGTCCTTTTAAGTGTGTGTGCTCATCAGATAAAACGTAACTGTTGGTGCTGAAAATAAGCCACACCCGGACTGTCGATGGATTGGTTCAAGAGGGACCAGTAGCTCAGTGGTCGAGCACTCCAGCAGCGTATGGAAGGTCCTAGGTTCGAGTTCTAGCTGGTTCATGTCTCAACATGGTATCAGAGCTAGGTCCAGGCTAGGAGGCCCAAGCACACGAAAGGTGTGGCTTAAAGGGGGGTGTTGATGTTGAAAATAAGCCACACCCGGACCGTCGATGGACTGGTCCAAGAGGGGCCAGTAGCTCAGTGGTAGAGCACTCCAGCAGCGTATGGAAGGTCCTAGGTTCGAGTCCTAGCTGGTCCATGTCTCAACAGTAACAAAAGCATTTTATGCTAACTACATTGTGCCTAGTTGGCGATTCCATCTCTTGTTTGAGGTTCCTTCATTTATCAATCTGCTTGCTGCTTTTTGCCACCAATCATCGGTCTAATCATGTTGCGAACAAAACTCTCCAACCACCTCTATTTTCATGAGAATTCTTTCTAAAATCATGGTCTTATTAATTCCAGGTGCATTGTCTTGGATTTCCATAAGATTGTTTATCAAATATTTTGAGTTTTCCTATTGTCATTGTAGTCAACACTTGGTCCTTAATCTTTTCCTCTATTGGTCTGCACATGCATTGCCACCAATCACTATTACAATTATTGTATGAAATGAAGGACCCTCCCTTCAACTGGATTTTGCCTTGTCCATGTCAACATTACCTGCAAACTTAGACAATATCATTAAGGCACTGTGTTACCCAAAATTTTGGGGATATCATACCAAGTTTTTAAACAGTAATCTGAAGTCGTAAATCTGAAGAAACATGAATCCATTTTAAGCATTGTCCTAAAAGCATTTATCCAAAATTATGATTCTGAACACCTAATTGGAGTATATGTATACCTCAACTGTACCTGTTGCTACTTAGAGTTTAGAGACGCTTCTTCAAGAGCTTGTAGTAATTCTCTGCAGCAGGGTTCTTCATCTCCTATTTTGGATTCACTTGTTCTCTTCTTGCTACATCATGCTACTCACTTGACACAGTTCAGCATCAGCATTGAGAAAAATGAGCAACTTCTAGATTGATACATTTTGATTCCTTTCTACATTGCACGAGTGGGAATTCAACAGTTTGACAACTCCAGTTTCCTTTCTTCTGAAAGGAAGATGCTGCATCTGTTGCAGATTGACGTACTATAGCATTTGCCATGTTACATTCACAGAGAGAGAGAGAGAGAGATTTTCTATAAATTTAATCATAATTGCTATCTTAACTAACTAATGATTTTGAAAATCATTAGTTATTATACACATTATCTTGCACAAATACTAGTTAAATAGTTTTGTCAGGTAATAATCGTGTCATTCGGATTTTAACAAGGCAAACACAAAGTCAACTTCATAATTTCCTAAATCATGATGAAAATAACATTATTCTTAACATATTTAATAAATAGTCTGAATTCATTATCTAAGATCATTATCCTGATGCACAGTAGTCTGATACTTTATTAATTTGGGTCATTGTCTCCTTTCGATGTTGATCCAAAAACATGAATGTGAATAAACATTAATCTGAATACCTTACCGTTAGATCATTCATTAGAAAATAATAAAATATTGTCTTAGACACAGTCTAGATCATGGGCACCTTACCTTACCCATTCCTCTTGAAAACCCAAGACTCTAGTTGGAAGCGTCTTTAGGAGATCTGCTTACTGGGCTGGGTTATCTGCTGTGACAATCAAAGGATATTGTATCTTTTGATTTTTTTGCGATTCTGTACTAATTGGTGCACATGTATTCCAGTGTTGTTTATATCTGTTTGCTTGTTTGCTTCAAAGTTAACTACATATATATGTGCTCGTCGTTTCTCGTATGTACTTGTTTGATTGTTTTATCTTTCCAGTTTTGAGAACATGAGAAACAATATTCATGGATATTTTGGCCTTTTAATAACTATCATATGATTCTTGTAGTCACTTGTGGTCTAAGGTTCCATTGTAATTCATGCAGAGGAAAAACTGTGCAGGTTGGATAGATGACTTTAGATATGAAGAAAAGCAAGAACGTGATTGTCTTATCAACCCTTGCATAGAAAGAAATCAATGTTTTCTGTAAACCTTGTTCTCAAATTTGGTCTGCAATTGCATTTTTACATGCAGCTTCAAGATTATACAAAGCCTTCATCCGGAGAAACAGAGATCAAGTTCCAGTTATCAAGAGATACATTGGAGGCAATGTTGAGATCTATGTACTATATAAGAGATCAGTTGTCAAATGCTGTAAGTACACACTGAATTGTTTTGCTTTTGTCATTTTAATGTGAAGAAGAGTAAACAGATCACATTTGTCTATTTAGTATCTACATTTTGAATCTGAGGTTGTCTTTATTAAATTCTTTTTCTTTAATGTAAAGAATTATAATTTTCTGGTAGGGCTGTATTACCAGTAAGTGTTTTCAGAAAAATGTGAGGCTCTCACTATATCTGCAATGGATCTTTCAGGCTGCAGCTCCAAGTGGACCAGTACTCAAGAAGCCACGTCAGTAGCATTTTTTCGTCTTTAAGGTCTTTCAAAACAAAGTCCACTTCGCTAAGCCTAACAAAAAACCCCATTCACAGCACCAGAACGACTTGCATTGTGAGTTTACAAGAATGGATAGCACATATAGAACTAGAGTAAAACTTTATATGTGAAAAACATCAGTAAAGATATCAAGCTGCGATACCGGATACCGTGATTAAATATTTCAAACAGAGCTGAATTGATAGATTCTACTGATTATTTGCAACAGTTTTCCAAGGCTTTTAGCATCATAGTTTTGCATTTACAAAAAGGCATTTCAAAGTTTTTAGAAAAACGAATAAAATGAAGCCATAAAGATGAAATTACATTTTGGGATGCAAAAAGATTTAATGTACAAGCATGCCTAGAGATTCTTCCAATAGAAGGGCAAGGAAAATGAAGTCCAATGTTTGCTTGAAAATGTGAAGCCTATGGAGAGTTCACCTCTTTACGGTTCGCTCCTGAATTTTTTTATATAATGCTAGTCTGCTGGCTATTAATACAAAGGCTTTGGAGGAGTCCAAACGTTTAAAATAATTGAGATAAATAAAATTCAAGATAGCAATGTTGTATTCAAAATCCCGACGGTCAAGTATGTAGCCTGATGCTGTAGCCTACATTTGATGTTACATAGAGCATGTTAATTGTTAGTGATTGAATAGTACTAGCATATCTGATTGAGCTTGAGCTTGAGCTTATTTAGTTTCTCAGTTTGATTTCCCTGTGTACAGAATGTATATTATGAAACGAGATGTTTGTATGATTTTTCTAGATGATATTTAGTAGCCCAAATGTTTGGTATAGTTGAGGTGATGCCCAAATATTAGTTATTCTATTTGTTGCATAGTCTAAATGGTAATTATTTGGTCAAAATGCTTATTCAAGGAGCCATTACATGGAAGCGAAAAGTAGTAAGCTATGCTTGTTTTCGAGTTTTTGGGTTTTGCAATAACTTATTTTTAGAATGTTTTAGTTAATTGAATAAAGCTGAAAGAATTACAACAGAAATAAAATGCAGTCCAAAGAAAAGGCTGCACAAGAAAAAGGACCATTTTGAGAACAACAAATCATCAAAATAGCTTTTGAACTTCTAACTTTTATATTATTGTTAAAATTGAAGTGGAGTCATGGTTGATAATTGTTGAATAATAAGTCAATAAGCAATTAAATCATGGCTTGTTTGCTTGCTTAATTTTCTTCTTAATCTTTCTATAAGATGGCATTTGTTGTATAATTATTTTGTCTAGTAAATGAGGATAGATAACATATGATAGAAGATTGTGGCCTGATGAAATATATTTGACTCAGAGCCCTTTCTTTGATTGAAATGGAAACTTTAAACCTTAATTGGCTTGGGCAAAATTTCCATCCCTAAGAAAGGAGTACGAAATCAATCTTTTTTTTTTTTTACAAAGTATGAATTCGTCTTATACTGCTGTTGATACTAAAGGAGATATATAACACAAATGAATTCAAAGAAACTAAAAGAATCCTATTAGTGATACAATGTCATTTTTGAGATCATTTGAGAAAGAATATTAATTGTGATAAGCCCAAGGGAACAATGGTTGAAAATCTAAGGGTATTGTTATATAAGTTGAATGATTATTTATTATTGTTTTGGGAAACCATATTATTGTTTTTTTTTATTAAAGATAATAGAGTAATACAAAAGTAGAGAGTGTCTATGCACAGTATAGCAGAAATGACAGATTAAATACATTAGGTGACACTATAAAGTCTCAACCCCACAGGTTGTCATATCAGAATTGATTTATAAAAAGGGACATTCCGTCCGATTATTGTAGATAACCATTGTTGAGTTCATTCAAAAAGAGTGTTGTAGTCTTCATCATCTGTCCATGCAATCTAACCTTGCTGGCCTTCCATCCAGATCTACCTCATTCTTGCAAAGTTGGGGAGTGGGAAGGTGGTGAAGGAGCACCTAGTTTTGAGTTCAACTTCTTCATTTTGGTGTGTTTGTTAATAGTTTGGTTTGAGATGGTGAGTAAGAGTCTTGTCTTAGGTCCTCATATGTTTTTGAAAAGTGTTGGTAGGTTGAATGTCCTTAGGACAATGCATTTGCTCAATTTTGGCTTGTAAGTTCTTGTAAGCCTAAAATGGCATAATCTTGCATTTTGATGAAAAATGTCTTTAATAGCCTTGTTTGGCATTGACACATGTTAATGTAATAGTCTTTAGTCATCCTAGATGGTTTGGAGGAGAAAACAAAGCATGTAAAGCAAAAATGCACTTTTTTGGCAAAAGTTGTCAGAGTTGCTTGACAACTTTTTGCAACATTGAGCAACTTTTTGCATTTTTGAGCAAAGGGTTGGTTAGGAAACCGATGAAGAGTTAGTTAGGCAAAAAATTACATATAAATGCCCTGAGAATGAATGGAATGAGGTTGTTGAACGCCTGAAGTAGATTGGAATACAAATTGGAGACCATTTTTGAGTTTTACCTTGCATTTTTCAAGAATTAGAGCAACAATCCGTACTTGATGGATTGATTGCATTGTTGTTCTTTGTTTGTTGTTTTGTACATGTTCTTGTAGTGCTCAGGGAACATTTTGGTTAGTTTTATTGCAGGTTTGAATCGAGTTTTCAATTTTGCAAGCTCTCGGCCTGAGTAAGGGTTTGAGAGGCTCAAACATGGTTCCAGCTTGGTTCCAGCTTGAAGTCCTTTGAGTTCTTCTCAATAACTCTTGGGAATCGGGAATCGAGCCATGGAACCTTTGTACAATGTACATATTCTTTATTTTCCTTTGGAGGTCATTGAAAGGCCAATGAGCATCATTTCCTAAGCGAGCTCAGTCATAGCCCAGTTAGGAAATGAATGAAATTATATAAGTGCTTGTAGGGATGAGCAGGGTTGGAAGTGCAGACTGTTTGACATGAGCAAGTGAGGTGTGGCAGAGCATATGTGTGAGTTTGGAGGTGTGGCAAATCAAGTAAGACACCAAACCCTTAGAAAAAGACCAAAACAAGCCAAAAACCACCTAAAACAAGCATTTCTTGAGTTCCGTACTTGTACGGTCATACTGAGATTTCTCATGTCATAAATTGGAAAGTACTCCAAAAAGGGTATCTTGATCATCAAAGCGTTTGTGTGGGTCTTTGGGGAAATTGTGAGAAAATTCACAAAAATCGGTTAGGTAGGGCTAGTTGGGGCTCTAGGGCTACTAGGCCTAGAAAATAGGGAAAGGAAGGATCGATGAGGAAATGAATCAAAGCCATACTCAAAACCAGTTGATTACCCTTGGAAAACATCATAAACACCTACTACAACCTCTGCTAGTATTTGTTAAGAGATTGAGAGTGTGAGGTTGGATTTACCCTTGTGAATCCAAACCATGCCTGAGCAACCAGTGAGCACATCTTGATTAGGAGCACTCCTAGAGAGTTGAGATGTCTAAATTGACTAGTAGACCAGGTGAACAATGAAGGGAGCCCACTAGGACAACACTTGACTGCCCTTAGACAAGAAATTAATTCTCTTTGATGATACCTCCTCATCATAGTGGTATCAGAGCAACCAAGATTTGGGAAGAAGCCAGTACATGATAGACATTGAATCAGTAGGAGAGAATAGTCTAAGGATGGTGACCAATGCAGAACTAGTCAAGAAGGTAGAAGACCAAGATGAAGAAAATAGGCTCCAGAGAAAGATTACTACAATTGGAGAGCAAACTAGACGTAGTTGAAGATAAAACTGAGAAAGTGACAATCAAGGTCAATGAGGGGAAGGGTAAAGAAGTTGTAGAAGAGGATAGGACTCCTGAACCAGACCCTATTCTACCTGAAGAACCTTTCCTTAAAGCAATCAAAGCCTTAGGAGGAAAATCCCTAGGAGTGCCACTTTTTTGTGGAAAAATGGAGCCCGAGGTAGTCTTGGAATGGATAGAGGGATTGGAGAATCACTTTGAATGTGATGGAATCAGTGAGACACAAAAGGTGAAGGTGGCCAAGTCCAGATTGAGAGGGGCAACATTGACTTGGTGGAAATTTATTCAAGAAGAGAGGCAAAAAGAGGGCAAGAACACAATAGCTACTTGGAAGGGCATGTTAGCCAAGGTGAAAGAGGCATACATCCCTGAAGATTATGAGATCCAGTCGCATAAGAGGAGACAAAATTTGAGACAATGAGACTTGGATGTGGGTAGCTACACTGAGGAATTTCAGAAGTTGTGTCTGAGATCCAAGGTGGTAGAGGATGAGAGCATCAAGGTAGCCAGATACTTAAATGGCTTGAGATGGAATATTCAAGAGGAATTAAGCTTGTTATGCCCCAACACCATGCACAAGTGCTATCAGTTGGCACTAAAAGTGGAGGAAAAAAGCAATAAGAAACAAGAACAAAGCAATAGAGGCAGAGGTAGGGGAAGAGATGGCAGAGGTCAGAGAGGTAGTTTTGGTGGAAGAAGTGTAGACCAAAGAACCCAAGGGGAATCCAAGTTGGTTGAGCAAAGTGGGGATTCCAATAGCAAGAGCAGCTGTAGAGGAAGGGGATCTAGCAACTCTAATAGAGGAAGGTCTAGTGGATCAGGAAGAGGGTCCTATTTTGCCACCATGAAGTGCTACAATTGCCATCAACTTGGACACCCGACCTATAGATGCCTTGAGAACTCTTCTTCATCCCAAGGAGGTGAGAGGAGAGTAAATTATGCTTAAGAGGATGCAACAAACATGAAAGCATTAGAAGTAAGTTTGGATTCAGAGGTTGGAGAGAACCTCATGATAAGGAGAATCTTGATTAAAGAACCGGTTAAGGAGGAACCTAACCAAAGGAGATCCTTGTTAAGAATAAAATGCAAGATCATTGGAAAGGTATGTAGAGTGGTAGTGGATTCAGGATCCACGGAGAGTAAGCTCAATCTGCCAAGAATACCACATAGTGATCCTTATAGAGTTACATGGCTCAACAAAGGGCAACATGTTCTTGTAAATGAACAAACTTGGGGTGGAGTTCACTATAGGAGGCTACAAAGATAAAATCTTGTGTGATATCTTGCCCATGGATGCTCACCACCTACTCCTAGGTAGGCCATGGTAGTTTGACAGAAAGGCAATACACCATGGAGAGAAGAATGCTTATACCTTCCAAAAGGATGGAACCACCTACAAAATCCAGTCCATAGGAGACCAAGTAGAGGGAAGATCCAAAGGTCCTAATGTGTTGCTGGTTGGTGAGAAAGAGTTCATTAACACCCTCAAGGAGGGAGAAGGAGCGGGGTTTGTGATTGTTGTGAAGCCAAAAGAGGATAGCAAGGAGAGGAAGGTGATAATTCCTAAAGAAGTGCAACAGGTCCTAAATCAGTTTGAGGACATCATTAGTGATGGAACACCAACTACATTGCCTCCTCAACATGCCATAAGTCATCAAATTGACTTTATACTTGGAGCTTCTTTGCCCAATAAGGCAACTTATAAAATGACACCGGATCAGAACAAGGAGATAGCCAAGCAAATACAAGAGCTCCTAGACAATGGACTAATCAGGAAGAGCATCAGCCCATGTGCAGTACCCACCGTTTTGGCTCCAAAGAAGGGAGGTACTTGGAGACTTTGCACTTACTCTAGAGCCATAAACCGGATTACTATAAGATATAGATTTCCCATCCCAAGAATTGAAGATTTGATGGATTGTTTGGGAGGTGCTGAATACTTCACCAAGATAGATCTCAAGAGTGGTTACCACCAAATTAGAATAAAGGAGGGTGATGAATGGAAGACAACCTTCAAGACTACAGAAGGACTCTATGAATGGCTTGTTATGCCATTTGGACTCACAAATGCCCCTAGCACATTCATGAGACTCATGAATGAAGTACTCAAGGACTACATTGGTAAATTTGTTGTTGTTTACTTAGATGACATCTTAATTTTTAGCAAGTTTAAAGATGAGCATCTTAAGCATATAGAAATTGTCTTGAGTAAACTATGTGATGAACAACTAACCATCAATTTGGAGAAATGTGAGTTTATGAAACATGATTTGGTGTATCTTGGGTTTGTAGTCTCAAGAGGTGACTTGAAGATGGATACCTCTAAGGTGGAAGCCATAATCAGTTGGCCCACACCTAGGACAACAAGTGAAGTGAGAAGTTTCCATGACTTGGCTCAGTTTTATAGGAAGTTCATAAGAGGGTTCAGTGAAATATGTGCACCCATGCTTGAGACAATCAAGGGAGGTATGAGAACCAAGTTTTTATGGACAAAGGAAGCACAAAAAGGTTTTGATCTCTTGAAGACAAAGATGGCTACTCAACCGATACTTATCCTACCAAGCTTTGACAAGCTCTTCACAATTGAATGCGATGCAAACAACATAGCGGTTGGAGCAGTTTTGAGTCAAGACAATAGACCGGTTGCCTTCTTCAGTGAGAAACTCAATGATGCAAAGAAAATGTATTCCTCCTGTGATTTGGAATTGTATGCACTTGTCCAATCTCTTAGGAAATGGAGACATTATTTGCTACCTAAGGAATTTGTGGTTTATACTGATAATCAAGCTCTTAGCTTCCTTAATTGTCAAGAAAAGTTAAACGTTAGGCATATTAAATGGGTAGAGTATTTGTAGTCATATACCTTTACCATTAAACACAAGAAAGGACAATGTAATAAGGTAGCTGATGCATTGAGTAGGAGGTTACTAACAGTGCAAAAAGTGCAGCTTAAAAGCATTGGAGTGGATAGTTTCAAGGAATTGTATGAAGAAGATGAAGACTTTGTTGTTGCCTACAAGGTTTGCCAAGGGTTTGGAAACCATTTTCACAGTGAATATGCAGATTACACCTTGCAAGATGGCTTTTTGTTCAAAGGAGGACAACTATGTGTGCCTAAAGGGTCTATGAGAGAAAACTTGATGCAAGAGAAGCATAATGGATGCTTGAGTGGACATTTTGGTTTGAACGAGACTTTGGAACTTGTCCAAAAGTTCTACTTTTGGCTTTAAATGCAAAGAGATATCAGAAGATATGTGGAGCAATGTGTGATTTGCCAAAGAGCTAAGGGTATGGGAGTGTGTAAGCATGGACTTTGTGGTTGGTTTGCCTAAAACCAAATCAAGTTTTGATAGCATCTATGTTGTGGTAGATAGGTTTAGTAAGATGGCTCATTTTATTCCATGCAAGGTCACTCATGATGCTAGTCACATTGCTCACTTATTTTTCAAAGAGGTTATTAGGATTCATGGTTTACCTATCAGCATTATGTCAGATAGGGATGCAAAGTTTATTGGTCATTTTTGGAAAACTTTGTGGCAAAGATTAGGTACTAATTTGTCTTTCAATTCAACCTATCATCCCCAAACAAATGACCAAACTGAGGTGGTCAATAGAACACTTCGGAATCTACTTAGATTCCTAACAAAAGAGTATGGTCAAGCTTGGGATCAGATCATCCATTAGGCTAAGTTTGCCTACAATGATAGTGTGAATAGGTCAACCGGTAGAAGTCCTTTTGAGGTGGTGTATGGCTTTCATCCTAGAGGATTTTTGGAGCTCAGAGATGTGGGAAAGATGGGGCATCGGAGTGGACATGCCTTGGACATGGCCCAATGAATGCAAGAGGTTCATGAGCAGGTTAGGACAACCCTATTGGACAGTACTCAAAAGATCAAGGACAGAGTGGATGAGAAAAGAAAAGACATCCAATTTGTTGTTGGTGACATGGTGATGGTACATTTGAACAAGGCA
Source organism: Cryptomeria japonica (assembly GCF_030272615.1). Taxonomy (NCBI): domain Eukaryota; kingdom Viridiplantae; phylum Streptophyta; class Pinopsida; order Cupressales; family Cupressaceae; genus Cryptomeria; species Cryptomeria japonica. The sequence goes on from NC_081411.1 coordinate 212,983,097, forward strand.
AGACTTCAGAAAGGTGTCCTTAGCAAGCTTCAGATGAGGAGGATAGGTCCTTGCAAAGTTTTGGCCAAGTATGGCAACAATGCATACAAGATAGACTTACCTGGTGATATGACTTTGTCACCCATTTTCAATGTGGAAGATTTGGTGCAGTATAAGGGCACACTTCCAGTAGAAGATAGCAGAGTTTCAGAGGTCTCTCAAGCACTTTCAGACCTGCCCTTACCAGCTGCACCCATTCCCCAAGCCGAGAAGGTGTTAGATTCTAGAATTTTGAAGAAAACAACTCATACCGCCTACATGGAGCACTTGGTCAAGTGGCAACACCTTCCCACATCAGAGGCTACTTGGATACCTGAGGCAAACTTCTCTAAGCATGGAGTTCCACTTTCTTTGCTGCCTCAAAGAGTCACTTGACTTCTTTTCTTTGGGGGAGTATGGTGCAGGAGCACCTAGTTTTGAGTTCAACTTCTTCATTTTGGTGTGTTTGTTTATAGTTTGGTTTGAGATGGTGAATAAGAGTCTTCTCTTAGGTCCTCATATGTTTTTGAAAAGTGTTGGTAGGTTGAATGTCCTTAGGACAATGCATTTGCTCAATTTTGGCTTGTAAGCCCTTGCAAGCCTAAAATGGCATAATCTTGCATTTTGATGAAAAATGTCTTTAATAGCCTTGTTTGGAATTGAGACATGTTAATGTACTAGTCTTTAGTCATCCTAGATGGTTTGGAGGAGAAAACAAAGCATGTCAAGCAAAAATGCACTTTTTGGCAAAAGTTGTCAAAGTTGCTTGACAACTTTTTGCAACGTTGAGTAACTTTTTGCATTTTTAAGCAAAGGGTTGGTTAGTAAACCGATGGAGAGTTAGTTAGGCCAAAAATGGCATATAAATGCCCTGAGAATGAATGTAATGAGGTTGTTGAACGCCTGGAGTAGATTGGAATACAAATTGGAGACCATTTTTGAGTTTTACCTTGCATTTTTCAAGAATTAGAGCAGCAATCCATACTTGATGGATTGATTGCATTGTTGTTCTTTGCTTGTTATTTTGTACATGTTCTTGTAGTGCTCAGGAAGCATTTTGGTTAGTTTTATTGCAGGTTTGAATTGAGTTTTCAATTTTGCAAGCTCTCGGCCTAAGTAAGGGTTTGAGAGGCCCAAACATGGTTCTAGCTTGAAGTCCTTTGATTTCTTCTCAATAACCCTTGGGAATCGAGCCATGGAACTTTTGCACAGTGTACATATTCTTTGTTTCCTTTGGAGGTCATTGAAAGGCCAATGAGCATCATTTCCTAAGAGAGCTCAGTCATAGCCCGTTAGGAAATGAATGAAATTATGCAAGTGCTTGTAGGGATGAGCAGGGTTGGAAGTGCAGAGTGTTTGGCATGAGCAAGTGAGGTTTGGCATAGCATATTTGTGAGTTTGGTGGTGTGGAAGATCAAGGAAGACACCAAACCCTTAGAAAAAGACCGAAACAAGCAAAAAACCACCTAAAACAAGCATTTCTCGGGTTTTGTACCTGTACGGTCATACTGAGATTTCTCATGTCATAAATTGGAAAGTACTCTAAAAAGGGTATCTTGATCATCAAAGTGTTTGTGTGGGTCTTTGGGGAAATTGTGAGCAAATTCACAAAAACCGGTTAGGTAGGGCTAATTGGGGCTCTAGGGCTACTAGGCCTAAAGAATAGGGAAAGGAAGGAGCAATGGGGAAATAAATCAAACCCATACTCAAAACCAATTGATTACCCTTGGAAAACATCATAAACACCTACTACAACCTCTGCAAGCATTTGTTAAGAGATTGAGAGTGTGAGGTTAGATTTACCCTTGTGAATCCAAACCATGCCTGAGCAACCAGTGAGCACATCTTGATTGGGAGCACTCCTAAAGAGTTGAGATGTCTAAATTGATTAGTAGACCAGATGAACAATGAAGGGAGCCCACTAGGACAACACTTGACTGCCCTTAGACAAGGAATTAACTCTGTTTGAGGATACCTCCTCATCAGATGGTATTTGGGATAACTGTTGTTGTACCTGGAATTGCAACAACGACTAGGGTTGCTGCTACAACAACTATGGATTTCCTTTTTTCTTCCAGCTCTGCCATGAAATTAGAGATATTGATCTGAAATGCATTCCTCTCCTCTGTGGGTCTCTTTGAGGTATATCCATGAGAGATTTCATTTGAGTACATCCTAACCTGTCCATCCCCAATTAGTTGTTCAAATTTCTTCCTGGAGATCTTCATAACCATTGTAACCAGTCGAGACATTGTCGAATATGAGTTCCGTAAGCAATCTTTCAATGCCATTAAAAAATTGTTATTTCTAGATTTCCAAATTGACCACAATATAGGAGATGAGAGAACAAACCAAGATACATTAGCACTTTTTGACAATCCTGACACATACCCTATCATATATTCCCAATTAATGATATTTGCATTAACAGAAATCCCAAACATCTTCCATATTTCCTTAGTAAACAAGCATTCAAAGAACATATGCTTCACTATCTTAGGAACTATACACCAAGAGCAAAGAATAGGACCATCAATTGAAAAGTAAATAGGCAGTTTGTAAAGGAGTAGGCACCAGGAGAAATATTTTTGTTTAGGCTCAACTGGCTTGGCCTAAAGATGGCCAAGAAGTCTGTTCCACATAGACACCTCGAAGTTCACATTCCATCACTTGCTAATGTGGTTTAATATATTGTCTTTGTCAACAAGTTGGGTATAAATATCTCTGGCTTTCACCTTAGGAAGAGGGGTGCCATTGGGCCATTCAAACTGAGTACACCTGTCCTCATTATCACAGTCTCTAGGAAGGGAGAGAATAGAGCACGCTTCTCTCATCAAAGTGTAGATTCTCCATTGCGAATGAGGAATGTCAAATTTATTGCAAAGATCAGGCCAAGAGATAAGGTGTCCATCCCTTAGGATGTCTTTGAAGTATCTAATACCTTTAGTGGCCCAATTTTTAGCTGAACATCGTTGAGTGAGAGCAAGGGGTTTGCCCTTATTGTACAAATTCCACCAAATTGATCGTACTCCACAAATCAAATTGCCTTTATTAATGATACCATTGTTAATAATAAGATGTTTAACCCCTTTCCAGGCTCTCCATATGGCCTTGAAGACCACTGATCTTGAAGGCTTAACAACAAAATGTCATGAAATCAAATAATCCAAAGGCAAGAATCTCCATGTTTTGCCTTGCTTTGGGATTGAATGGGCAATATTATTTCTAATCAAAACCTTCCATGGCTTTTTACCCTCTAAGGCTTTGACAATCCATTTAGAAGCCACAGACCTAGCCCTCCTTTAGACTTACTCATAGTGCACCATTCCCATTTGACAACATGAACTTTTTTCTTGCCTCTGCCATCTGACCAAAGAAAGTATTTGAATATGGCTCCACTAATAATTGCTAAATAGCCATGTAGATGCGTAGTAAATGTTATATGAAGAAAGGATTTTTCGACATACTTGCACCCTTCTTTCTAGAGAGAGAAACTGTTTGTTCCATTTTCTGAGTTTACAATCAATTTTCTCTTTGATCTAGAGCTACATATCTCTGAGGTTGGGGTTGACTGAGAAAGGGATCCCTAGACATTTAACTTGATAGTTTGGACCCCCCATAAGATAGAATATTTGCCAAACTAGGGGAAGGTTGGTGGTCCCAACCAAGCATAATTGACTTGGCCAAATATATTTTGCTCCTTGAGGCCCCACATAATATATCCAGCTTTACCATCAAGGTTGAAAAGTTGTCTTTTGACAGATCAATAATAATGGTTGTGTCATCCGCAAATTGGACATTGGACAATTCCTCCTTGTTCGACAAAGATAAGCTTTTCACCCTGGGAGATAAAGTACTGTCCCTCAACAAGTAGTGTAGTGTATTTGCTGCAATAACAAAAAGAGCAGGGGCTAGGGGGCATGCCTGTCGGATAGATATGGAGAGCCCAAGCCTTTCAGATCTAAGACCATTCACATAACACAAGCACTAGCGCCAGTCAACAATGTTCTAACTATCTTGCAAAAGCCTTCAGGGAAACCCAAACCTTTTAGCATCATGAAGACGAAGATCCATTCTATCCCGTCATAAGACTTCTCGAAGTCCAGTAGAATCATAACATTGAGTTGACTGGAGTTTTTTACCTAGTTCATGGCCTCCCAACAAGTAACTAGGTTCTCTAGAATATACCTCCCCTTAACAAAACTAGTTTGGGTGTGATTTATCACCTTGGGAAGAATGTCTTCCAACCTTCTTGCAAGCAACTTTGCTAGAATTTTATATGAGACATTAAAGAGAGTGATAGGTCTCCAATTATTGAGTAGAGATCTATCTCCCTCTTTAGGGAGCAACTTAATGAGACCACTGTTGATCTCCTTATCCAATGATGCAGAGGTGATGGCTTCTTTGTGAACCCTTAGCAACACCTCACCAATCAGTTCAGATTTTTTCTTGTAGAATTCAACTATAAGCCCATCAGGCCCGAGGGCTTTGTCATTGCTGAGAGAGGAGATGACATTCACAATCTCTTCCACCAAAATATATTTTCTTAACTTGTTAGTATCATCTATACTCACCATGTTGGGAATGATGGACTTGATTTTGATCTTGTGACTCTCCTTTTGGGAGTTATTGTCCTTCGAACAAAAAAGGGAGGAGTAAAATTGCTTGAATGCATTTAGGATACCTTTTGAGTCAGAAATGGTTTGGCCTTCTTCCCAAATATCACCAATCTTCTCTTTAGTTTCTTTATGCTTGAGCAACTAGAAGAAATACCTAGTGCCTTTGTCCCCTTGATCCACCCAATTTAACCCGACCCTAGTCTAGAGACCTTGAATCTTTTGATTCTGCAACCATCCAAGAGCAACCCTGATGCTCCATACATCTTCAACAAAGGCATCATTGATAGAGTTTCTTTGACATCGTCTTTCTTCTACCGATAGTGCATCATGCAATTCAGTTTCTAATCTCTTGGAGTCTTTGGCTTTCTTTCTCCCAATAGTTTGAAAAGATTGCTCCAACTACTGACATTCTGGTTCCACTTATCTATCTCAGACACCAACAACTTGGTATGCTCATTGATCACTCTGATTAACAACACCGCCTGATTGACATCGTCATCTAGGAGTAAGTTGTTGGCTTGATGATAATTGTAATGTATTCATCACTTGTTGTCATTGATGAAACACTCTCTCACACACATATGATTATATTGACTACCAGTGTAACTTCAAGTGTTTACACTATTAACCGGTATGTTAGAGGTTAATCCCTAACCGATACTTTGTGTCAATTGGTATGTGCATAAGGGACAACCCGTGGTTATACTAAGTCGACATCAAGATGAAGATAAAGATGGAGATCAAATGAAGATTCAAGGACAACGATTCATATTTTTTATTCAAACCGGTATTGATTGTTCCAACCGGTATTTGGTTATTTCTGTGATGAGTTACCAACACCGATTACTTGGCGGTCATTTTTGTGATGAGTTATGATCACTTGTCTAGATACACTGCACCTATGAAATTGGTTTTTGATTTCCTTGGACTGACATAAGATTTGAATGTCTATTTAAAGACATCTTAGTGAATCATTTGAGATATATGTTATGTTATGTTATGTTATGATGTATGCATGAAGAGCGAAAGTTTTTGTTAAGATAAAGAGTGTGTTAAAGAGAAGTGTTGAATGTACTTAGAAGGATCTGTTCAAGCAAGTATTGTGCTACTCAGAACAGATCAAACCATTCTTGTTGTTTTCTAACCATTACAACAGAATCAAATCCCTTAACCGGGTAAGCTCTAACAAGCTTCAATGTAAAAATCCTCTAACAAGGTGATCCATTAGTTTGGATTCTGAAATCCTCCACCAAGGTTACTCCTAACAGGGTATAAGATTCTAATCAAGATTTGGGATCTCTAACAAGATTCCCTCCTAGCAAAGCACTTTGTAGACCTTAACCGGTCAGTTATCTATTACTGCAGATAATTAACTTGTGAGTTCCATCTCACCGTGGTTTTTACCTATTTGGGTTTTCCACGTATAAACACTTGTGTTATGGTGGATGCTTTATTTTTTGTGGATGCTCTTATATCATTTTGGATTACATGCATTGTGTGTAAAAGCTTTGTTAAGTTCATCTACCGGTTAGTGTTTAAAGTAGTTTGGTTTTTGGTGTCACTGATTCACCCCCCCTTCTCAGTGTTTTTCAAGTCCATCAATTAGTATCAGAGCCTAACTTCTTTAAAGCCTAACCGCTTAGAAGGGAGCCTTGAAACCACCATGGGGGACAAGAGCTACTTCGAGATGGCTAGAGAGCTAGAAGCTAGCAGAAATGAGCTTGAAAACCTAAGGGTCAAACTGAAAGCTTCTCAAGTCAAAATGAGAGAGCTAACTGAACAACTATTAGAGATATCTGATAATAGTTCTTCAGATGAAGCCAATATAGATGCTTTAGCAGAGGAAGTTGAAAAGTTAAACGATGAGAAACTGAATCTGAGGAGAGAGTTAGAAGGTCTCACTATCCGCATGAGTCAGGAACTAGAATCTAGAAGAGCTGCTGAAGATCTTATCAAGGAAAGAGATCAAGAGATTACAAATATCAAACGGGAAAATGCCACTATGCATGAGCATTTGATTTTTGAAAGAGAAGAAAAGGAGAACTTGTAGCTAGATCTTGAACTTGCATCATCTCTGAAAGAGAACCCGTCAAAGCATAATGAAGATCTCACAAAACAACTTACTGAAGCCAATGAGAAATTGGAGAAGTTCATCAAGAGTTCTACCATGCTAGAAGAACAAATTCAATCACAAAGAATGAAGGGTGATGTCTTTGGACTTGGTTTTCATACAACTGAAAAAGGTGAATCCTCCAGTACAAACAGAACCAATCCTAAGAACAAATCTACTTCTAAGATCAATAAGCCTACCGGTAAGAAGGTCTTTAAACCCGTCTGCTTCGTTTGCCATAAACCTGGTCACACTGCAAATGTTTGTAGAAACAAATCTAACATAAATACAAGTTACAATACTAATGCTGGGTATGTGTCCAAGAAGTTTGAAGGTCATTGCTTCACATGTGGAATGTATGGAAATAGATCTGTTGAGCGCAGATATGGAGCAAACAATCCTGCACCACACATGCATCCAAGACCAAATGGTGATAGGATAAGAAACTTTGATAGCCGGGTAAACCTGAACTGGCAAAGATCCTACGACAATCGGTTTAGTCCATTTGAGATGGAAAAGGTAACAAATGTTATTTGCACCATCTGTAATAACTTTGGTCATGTGGCTATGAACTGCAGAAGAAGAACAGGAAGAGGAAATGCAGGACCTTGGAGATCAATTGGTATGTCTTGTTATCACTGTAACGAAGCAGGGCACTTAGCAAAATTTTGTAGATCCAGAAACAACAAACTAGTCAACTCTTCTAAAGATCAGAAGAGAAAGCATAAAGTTAATGTTGAAGAAACCAGAGAGGAAATGAATCAAATTTGGAAGAAGAAAAGGGATGAGTCACCTGAAGAAGAAACTGTTCCTTCACCCAGTGAAGAGAACCCTGCACCAGTGACTTAAGCCTTCTTAATATGGCTAAGGGGAGCTTAACAGTATAACATCTCCAGACTCCTTGTGAAAAATGAGCGACAAAAGAATTTTGAAACATAAATTTTGGTAACTTTTTGTCAACATGTTATCAACTGGTATTCCGCTTGAGTGGTGAAATTAGGGTTTGTAACCCTAACGGGCGAGCATTTATTGTAGTAGGTAAAAAGGATAAAAGAAAGTTTTACTTTGTCATTTTTACCCTAATGCATTCGAGAAAGAAATTTGGAGCGCTTGTTGAGCTGAGTAAGATTGTCTTGTAGTAAATTGCGGAAATGTTTCGTGATTTGTGAAATTAAGTTGAATTGAAGGTTGCAGAAGGTCGAACTAGTATTCACTTGGGCATTTCAACTGGTAAATGGGGCAACGTGCACGAAACAGGCTATTTCTTTGAACATACCACTTCGAATCTTGTTCATCTAGAATGGCATCTACTTCAAAGTCTGTAGAGAGGTTGATGATCACTTCTGAGCCTATGGAAGCTCAAAAGGTAGATAAAATTGTGTCATATAATGCATTATCACAAGTTCCGAGTGGATTTTTGGTCAAAAGTGATTTGTCCAGTTATATTGACTGCAAGTTAGACGATTTAGGGTCTCTATGCATCTACACACAGTTGAAATCACTTTGCGATAAGAATGACAAGATTAAGACACATTATGCTAGGATTTTCAAAAAGGGTTTTCATAATGCCTCTTATTTTCTTAATGATTTCGAAGAAGCACATATCAGAATAATTTTGATTAGAGTTCATGGAGAAAACATGTACTTAGAAAGGACTCACACAATTACAAAGGAAGCCATTCAGGTTGTTACTAGCTATTTCTCAATCGGTGAAGTACTTGAGCTAAGGAAAATTCTAAAGGACACTGTCTTCAAATTAACCGGTTCTACATCTGATGGGCGTGCTTTTTCCGTCAACAACATTAAGGACCATGTAGTAAAACTAGCAGCAATGGTGATATGCTACCGAGTATTTTACTCCAGTAGACTTAACAGTATTCCATTTGTAGCAGTTCACACAGCTCACAAAATGATTGTTGATAATGCAGACTATGATCTCTGTGAAGCTATCAGGAGACAATTGCTTTTGAATTTGCAAACTATCAAGAAGGATAGCAGTCTGAAATTCAAGTATGGTCAACTATTAGTCGATCTATTCTTTTACTTTCAGAACTTTCTACCAGGGATTGGAGACATTGAGTGGTCAAAGGACTCATCGGTCTCGGCTCAAATCAAGAACAACATCAAGGCTATAAAAAATACTTTCCATGCTGCCCTAAATAGGTATTTCAATGAGTTCCAAAAGAAGATGAGTATGAGAATGAGGCTACCGGAAGATGTGGTAAAACACTTTGAGAAGGACATAATCTTCACCGTTACCACTGACTTTTTCTTAATGCAAGCAATTGAGCCAAGAGAAGAAGAAATGGAAGACACGAGTTATGAGGTTAACCATGATCTACTGGTTGGTTATGCTAATACCCTATTAGCATTGCCTATAGACAGGAGGCAGGCAAAATTGGACATTGTGGCAGTCCAAGAGGCACTTGAACAAACCAATACTGCACTTGTCAAAAGTCCATCAGTTGGTGTCAAAAGTAAAAAAGGAAAGAATTAAAAGTCTAATGAAGCATCTTTAGCAACAAAGAGTACTAGGGTTACCAGGAGTCTCCTAACCAAAAAGGAACCGGAACCCAAAGTATATACTAAGAAGGAGACAAAGAAGAGAGGTAGGAAATTAATTTTGCAACCAGAGTCTGAGGGAACGAACTCTGATGAAGAACCAAAGAAATAAAAAGCAACCGACATAATATCCAAGAAGGTAAAGGTAGTGCCAAAGGCAACTACACCTATTGATATAGCTGCTTACAAACCGGATACCCATTTTGAAAGAACAATGAAGACACTAGGGAGTAATAGGTTCGATAATGTCAAAGAATATTTTGATTCCTTCACTGAAGATGAGAAAGAGCAAGTGATTCAACAGGTAATCACTCATTTGTGTCATTACAATAGATTTCCACATGATCTGGAAAAGGTCATTTCAATCTCTTTGTATAATATTCTTTTAGATAAATGGGAGGATGCTATAAAATTGGCAAAAGAAATTATTGATGAAATATTTGTACAATATTTTCCCAATTTATCTACGGATGGAATTAGTGCTTTAGTTGATCAGTACAAAGCACATTTTGCTTTTAAAGAAAGAAAATTGAGGCTTCTTAATGGTAAAAGGGCAATTGTTGAAACCAAGACACATCAAATAACCTGTGAAATCAGAGGAACGAAGGAGATCATCCAATCTTCTAAGAATAAGGATAAAGAAGAGATAGGTGATGATGTTAATAGACCGGAAATGGATGAGAGGAGATTATTCAACCCGATGAGGTCTATCCTCTCAAGAAGAAGGATGATTTCATTATTCTTGTTGATGAAGATGTTCAGAACACAGTGGACCTATCTGGAGACAACACTGCACCAGATATGGAGCCCCCAACAATCACTCATGTACAAGTTATACTAGTTGAGCAACCAACTACTCAACTAAAAGTGGACAATCCATCAGCAACAAAACAACTGGAGAAACCCCAATCTCCACCGGCCATTCAAGAAATTTAGAAGGAGCCTACTAAAACTGTTGTCACACAACAAGAAATAGAGAAGAATACAAAGAAATCTATCTGTATGCGGGAAAAGTGGGCTGATAAAACTCAATATGTGAAAATATTTCAAAATACTAGTCCACACACACACACAGGACTTCTTGGTGCAAGCTATGGAGTAATAACATATTACTCAGCTTCCCAAGGAGGGTCCCATGGTTCTCTATCTCACATTGTCCATCAAACCAATGTTTTGCTCTCAGATCACTGAGCAAAATGGTTCAGGGATGGCAAATGTAAGAACGAGGGATGCTCTGATAGATTTTTAGAATGAAATGTGTTATAAGCTATGTATGATTTTAAAATGCAGTAAACTAAATGATAAGAGGACAAGATTAGTATGAATACTATCCTAGCATACTATATTTAGTCTATGATTGAACTAAAATGATAAAGAAATTATTCTAAACATGTATATTTACACTAATTCCTAATTTAAAGAGAGGCTAAATGATGAGCATATATGAAATGAAAGCTTGAATATATTTGAGCATAAGTGTGATGCTACAAATTTGAAGGATGATTCTTGAAAATGAAGGAATGAGAGCTCTATTTATAGCATAAACAGGGCAATGAATGGTCAGGATTGAATGGTTTAATTAAGGGCTGAGTTTGAAAGTTGGGGATCCATGTGCACAATTGGCACTAATGAAATGGTGACAAGTGTCAACATAGGGTTGGGTTGAGAGAAGAGGTTGGAGGCATTAAAGGCCTGAGAAGACCTCATGGTTATCTAGAGGCTAAGGGTCAAGTCTAAATTAAGATTACCCACTGGATTAAGAGTTAATCCAAGGATAAACCTTTGTGCAAATGATTAAGAGATAATTATGGTCAAAGCATTAATGGCCTGATGAGACCCTTGGGTTGGATGAAGGTTGAGTCAAAACAAATGTTTTAACCATGTAGGAGGGTTTGAGTTAACCATTAATGGTTATTGGAGACTTTGGGGATTAAGTGGTTGAAGGTTGAAAGCCTTCAATTGTTTTCAAAGACTTTGAGCCATTTAGTGGTTGAAGGTTGAAAGCCTTTAATGGTTAGTGAAGACTTTGAGGGTTTGAGAAGTGACTTCCCTTTGCTTAGGGATGTGACAAAGTTTAGAAGAGGGGTTAGGTTAATTTAGAAGCGATTAGAAGATTCTAGAAGGAATTAGAAAGGGGTTTGGGATTTTGCAAGTGGATGGAGGGATAGTAGGATTTAATTGAAATAATTTAATTAAATTTGGTTGCCATTTGGGGAAATTAAATAAATTAGATTTATTCAATTTTAGGATAACTATTTAATTAAATTTGAATTTAATTAAAAGTGGATAGGGGGGATTTAATTGAATAAAATGATTTATTCATTAAATGGTATAGTGAATTTAATTTAAATAAATTGAGTAATTTACTTAATTAAATAGAGGAAGGTGGATAATTTAATTAAATTGGATTTAATCAAATAGAGAAATGAACATAACATATTCATTTAGGAATATGGTCATTTTTATATGTCTACATTTTGCCCCTCTTTGAAGTGACGTGTGTGCGCATGTTATTTCAAAGAAAATGATGCCTTATCATGATTTATGATCAAATGCAATTTTTTTTTGTGTCGCTCTTTTGATTTGCAAGTCGTGCCCCAGATTTGATGTGATGCCCCAGATTCGATATTTGATGGTGATGCCCCCTCGGGAGATGAATCAATATTTTGAAAAAAAAATTTGATTTAATTTGATGAGTTGCGTAGGATTTCGTGCATGTAAAATGTGTGTAAATTGGTTCATCTCCCAATAAGTTACAAATGTTATGGTATAGGGGAGACTGCGACCATATTACAGGTCCATTGAGCTAACCCTAATTTCGTTTTCCTCCTATAAAAGGGGAAAAGGGCTTGATTTAGATTCATTTGTGCTTTATTGACCTTGGAGAAAGAGAATTTGGTCTGCAGAGAAAATGCCTATTTCGTATCATAGACACCGTTTCAAGCGCGTTCGGAGGTATCGGAGACCTACAGCGCGGGGACCACCAGTAAGTCAACGTTTTTGACCCTTTTTTGACTTTTTATTTTGTTGTTTTTAGTCATTTTTTAATTTTCAAAGTTCGGGTTTAACGTTTTAGCGCTTCTAGGGTCTAGAGTAGCGCATACAAGGTTTGAAATAGCGCATCGAGTTTAATTTTAGGGGTCGCGTCTGAAAAAGGTAGGATAGCGCATAGAAAAAATATGTTAGCGCATATAGGTAGAATAACTCATGGAAAGTGTCGGGTAGCGCGTCCAGTCAGCAGGTTAGCGCGTAGGGGTGACCTAGCGCATAGGGGTCGCAGAGGTTCGCATAGGTAAGGGGGTTTAACACGTAGGACTAACCTAGCGCATAGGGCCAAACGGGTAGCGCCTAGGAGGTGTAGATTAACGCGTAGGCAAAGTCTAGCGCATGGGGGGAGAAAATTAGCACGTAGAGTCAGTCTAGTGCATAGGACAAATAGATTAGTGCGTAGGAAAGACAACCTAGTGCGTGGGATGGTTTTAGCGCATTGGGTATCTGTTTTAGCGCATCAGGAAAATTTTTGCGAGATGAGCCGATTTGAAAATGTGTTTTGGTCTGTCTGTCATGTTTTTATGCGTTTTGCCCAATATGAGTGTTGATATAACTTGTTTTGATTTGCGATTTTTCAAGTTATGTGTAGATATCAATGTGTTGTGTTTTATCAAAAGATGATTTGTGTTGCATGTTTTGTTTCAAGTTCAATGTGTGAAGCCTGAGTTGTGTTACAAGCCGATATGGGTTGGAAACTTGAGTTGTTTTACAAGCTGATATGGGTGGGAAACTTGAGTTGTTTTACAAGTTTATGTGATTGTGGAGACTTGAGTTGTGTTACAAGTTTTGATATGGTTTTTGAGAACTTGAGTTGTTTTACAAGTTGATATGAAATGATAGGATTTTGAACTTTGATAGAGATGAGCAAATTGTTTCATGTTGTTGATGTAAGTTTGATTTTGATATCTTTGTTTTGATGTGGAAACTGATATTGAATTTGTTTTGTTTGTTGACAGGAGCGATTGGGTGTGGTACAGTCGAGGGAGAGATTCCCCAGACCGTGGACATTGATACCGCGGTTGTCACAGGCTGATTTGGACATTATTGAGAGATGTGGATTGACGTCTCTCTTGGATATGCCTCGGTTCACTGTGAACCGAGGGTTACTGACAGCTTTGGTAGAGAGGTGGCACAGTGATACGAACACCTTCCATTTTGCCACTGGAGAGATGACAGTCACACCTGAAGACTGTTACAGGATCCTGCGCATCCCTGTAGTAGGGGCACTACTACCCTATGAGCAGTCAAAGGAGGGTGGCACAGAGGCACTGCGCCGCATATTCTAGGATGATACAATCTGCGGCTATGAGATTCCATGGCAGGAGTTCCTAGATTTGGATTACGCACTGTTGCCATCTGTACTAGCAGGTTTCATTGGGGGATTCCTTTGTCCTGATCGCAGGTCAAAGGGATTCTCGGTGGGATGGGGGTTAGTTTTGGAGGAGATGGTCACTCAGGGCCGGAGGTTTGCATGGGGGTCAGCTATGCTGGCTCATTTATACAGGAGTCTACATGAGGTAGTATACCTCGGTTACGGCAGTTTGTCAGCTGGCGTGACTTTATTACAGGTATGGTGCTGGGAGCATATTCCAGCAGCAAGGCCACTAGCAGACAGGGACAGGCCCGTAGGTGCAGCATATGCCTATGGATATAGGGGTCTAGTTGTCCAGCGTAAGCTGGGCAAACTAGAGCATTGGAGGAGGGTTTTTGATGATATAGATACGGTCACCTGGCGACCGTATATAGGATGTGAGGTGTGGGCGGAGGATGGGCTGGAGATGCCCTTTGTATTCATGACCAGATACTTGATTGGGAGGACCCCGTTTGTGATTGAGCGGTTTGTGGTGACCCGAGTTTTGAGGCAGTTCGGGCGCCAGCAGGGTATTCCGCAGGGAGCTTGCCTTTATGCACGGCGGCAACAGGATGTGGCGGATTGGGGGTCGACCATTGATAGTGCCGTGGCGGTGGAGGAGTTTGTGGGGTTGGCCGGGTAGATCTGGGATTATGCCCCAGAGATTTAGGATGCGGACATGACGGATGAGTTTGCTCGATTGTTTGCTACGCGGGCGGTGGCCAGGATATCTGATCCTGAGGAGATGAGGTTAGCCTTTGACTCAAATGAGGAGGAGGTCGACGGGGGAGATGACGGAGATGATGGGGAGGATGGAGGAGGAGGACGAGGGAGAGGAGGTAGAGGGAGGCGGGGAGATAGAGGTGTGGAGAGAGCAGTGCGACAGGGGAGGATAGAGAGGGGGAGAGGTGGATTGGCTATCGGAGCCAGGAGAGAGGGGAGAGTAGGGGAGGTGCTAGCTGCAGTGGGGGGTGAGGATGAGCCTAGTCGACCAGTACAGAGGAGGAGGACAGATGTACTCCCACCTCCAGTACCGAGGACAGGCCGAGTGGGAGGGGTTCCTCCAACACAGGTACTGCTACGAGTTCGAGTTCCAGGTCATATGGAGGATGCTCAGATACGGACCTTGCAGATTACTGTGCAGCAGCTACAGGTACAGATTTTGACCTATCAGCGACAGATTTCTCAGTTGACTACTGAGCGAGACACCGAGATAGAGCGGAGGGGGCGAGCGGAGGAGGTGGTGGTGAGTATGCAGAGAGCAGCGACGGGTGGTCCGATGAGAGACACCCTGAGAGAGTTAGCGCTGAGAGCGCAGGAGGCGGCGTATTATAGGCGGCATTATGAGGCTGCAGTACCCAGGGATCGACGAGTTGAGAGTTTTGCTCAGTCGAGATCCAGCCGATCTCGAGCCACTGGGTCACGATCTGAGAGCCGAGGTGTGACGGGGCCACCGAGACAGGACCCTCTTGAAGATCCAGGGGCGGGTGCATCTGGAGCGAGACCATCTCCGTCAGGGGATCATACTTGAGAGACATGGTCTCTGTTATATTTTTGATCATTGTATTATTTGTACTGGACACAGTTTTGACACATTTTGTACATTTTGATCATTTTTGAGATATATATATATATATATATATATATATATATATATATATATATATATATATATATATATATATATATATATATATATATATATATATATATACGGCACCATTTTTGATCATGTGATGTGTTGATATGGATGCATTTATTTTATGTGATGATGTAATGCTTAAATATATGATGTAATGTATGATGCAGGATGTATGCTATTTATATGCAATGAGATGTATCTTGAAAATGAGATGTATGTTTTAATATGCTGCTAAATGTATCTTGATATGTAAATGATGTTAAAATGATATGCAAACATGCTTAAATGATATGCAATGATGATATGTAACTACTGGTAAAATGATATGCAACTAATTGTAAAATGATATGCAACTAATTGTTTTTGGAGCATCCCTCATTCTGTATTTGCCATCCGATAGAACCATATGTTTGCTTTCTTTGTAGATATCATCATTGAGCATTGATTTGTTTAGGATATGTTGAAAATTTATACAAGCATAATGGTATATTTGAACCATAATGACCTGAGAAAAATTTACATGATGTTTGATTTTGCAAGATAGCACAAGCGTTAAGGTATAATTGAACCAGGACGACCTGAGTGCATATTGCGTAAACAGACAAGATTAAATCATTTGTATGCGTGAAGTGGAATCAAGCCTTCAGTTTTATTCGAGGTATCACGTCTTGAGGCATGTATTCACATAGTACAAGTGATTGCCTCCCAGACAGAAGACTAAGAAAATATTGGAAGTTCCCCTTGACCTCTAGTTGTGAAGCATTTAGTGAGACAAGGAAGAGAATCCAAACATTCAAAAAGTTCAAAATGCCAAACTAGCTAAGATTTTATGCTATAGTGCAACATTCAGTACTTCAGAAAATCATCCATCCTTGGTATTTTTGTGATTTGTTTTGTTTTTGTTTGGCTATGAAGCGTAGTTTTTTGGTTTTTGTGGTTTGTTGGGTGTCCTGTTTTTGAGTTTTGCATCTAGTCTTGATGTTTTGAATGTTTGCAACATTGATACGATTTACATGCCCCTAGCTGAGTGTGCCTCTTGATGTGAATATATACAGTGATTCCAAGCCATGGTGGATTAGTGGTAAGAGAATATATATAGACAAATTAGGATAGTGACTATGCTAAGTATGTCCTGAATGGATATTTGCTAAGTGTCGGGCGACGACCGATAGTGTTTGTAGGGATACAATGGTATGGATAGAGATGGAGGAGCCATTCTTTCACAAGAGCGCCTGTTTCCCAGGTTTTCACCCTTTGTTTTTATTGTACTTTGTTTTTGCTTTTTCTGGATTTTTTGATTTTTTTGCTTATTTTGGCTTTTTTCCGTGCACTAGGCCACTTAAGTATAGTACCTTTTCAGATGGATGTTGTTAGTTGGTTCATCGAGCACCTCTCCTTCAGAATTTGTTAGCTGATAAACACCTGATCCATAAACTGATATGATAACATAGGGACCCAACCAGTTAGGTTCAAATTTCCCTTTCTTTTCTCGATCTTGCTGATTTCTTGGATTTTCTTTGAGGACTAGGTCACCAACCTTGAAGTTGCGGGGAATGACCTTGTGATTGTAGCTCCTGCACATGGGTTGTTGATATGCTTTGAGATGAGTATAAGCATGCTGACGTCTTTCATCTAAGAGTTCAAGTTCTTGTAGTCGGTTAACTCGATACTCTTCATCTGAGATTAATCCTTTCAAAGAGACTCTGAGAGATGGTATTTCTACCTCCAGGGGTAAAATGGCTTCTGACCCATATACCAATGAATATGGTGTTGCTCCTGTAGGTGTGTGGATGCTAGTTCTGTATGCCCAAAGTGCTGGATTGAGTTGTACATGCCAATCTTTTCGTGCATCATTTACTGTTTTCTTGAGGATTTTCAGAATTGTTTTGTTAGATGCCTTTGCTTGACCATTGCCCTGTGGGTAATATGGTGTAGAAAACCTATGTTGGATTTTGAATTTTTCACATAGTTCCTGTACATATTGGTTTTTGAAAGGTCGTCCATTATCTGTGATGATTGAACTTGGAATACGATATCTGTAGATCAGATAATTTAGGATAAAAGAGACAATTTGTTTCCCGGTCACTGTGGTCATGGGAATTGCTTCTATCCATTTGGTAAAGTACTCTGTTGCAGTTATAATGAACTTGTGTCCATTTGAAGATGAAGGATGAATTTTGCCAACTAAGTCTAGTCCCCACTGACAAAAGGGCCAGGAAGTGGTAAATGGCTGTAGTTCTTGTGCTGGTGCATGTATCAGATTACCATGGATTTGGCATTTAGGACATTTCTTGGCGAAGTGATAGGAATCTTTCTCCATTGTAGGCCAGTAGTATCCCATCCTTAGAAGCTTTTTAGCAAGAGTAGTGCCACTTGAATGTGTGCCGCAAATACCTTCATGAAGCTCATGTAAAGCAGAATCAGAATCATTACGATCAAGACAACGAAGAAGAGTACCATCAAGACCTCGACGGTACAAAGTATCAGCGGTAAGGGTGTAATGGGCAGCTTGTCGGATAAAGTTACGTTTTTGGTTACGAGATTGGTCAAGGGGTAAGATATTGTGTTTGAGGTAGTCATATATGGGTCCATATAATGGAGAATCTGAACCAGTCAAGGCATAGATAACCTGGGTTTCAGAATGGTCATAGGTGGGGGAGAATAGTTGCTCTACCAGGAACTCATAACGACTCTGTTGCTCTGGAATTTGTAATAATGAGGCGATAGTAGCCATTGCATCGGCTGCTTTGTTGTTCAACCTTGGTATTTTCTCGAAGGTGATGTGTACAAAATACTGTTTGAAGTCATCCACCATTCGCTTGTAGGGTAGTAGCTTGTCATCCTTTGTCTGATAGTCATTGTTGATTTGATGGACGACCAGTTGCGAGTCCCCATAGACTTTTAACTCTGTGATTTTCCATTCTACGGCCATTTTGATGCCTATGACCAGTGCCTCATATTCAGCCACATTATTTGTGCATGGAAACATAAGCCTATATGATCTTGGTATAGTGTGTCCTTCAGGAGTGATGAACAGAATGCTAGCACCCGAACCATGTTGTGTATAGGATCCATCAAAGTATAGGGTCCATTGTTTAGTAGAAAGAGCAAGAACATCCCTGTCTGGAAATTCAATCTCCATGGTGTGTTTTCCTGGTAGGGGTGCTTCTGCCAACTGATCTGCAATTGCTTGTCCTTTGATGGCTCGTCTTTTTGTGTATTGGATGTCAAATTCACTGAGAATCATGACCCAGTTAGCCAATCGGCCTGTAAGAGCTGCCTTGCTGAGTAGATATTTGAGAGGATGAATCTTTGCAACGAACTTGATGGTGTGTGCTAGCATATAATGTCGGAACTTCTGAGATGCAAAGACTACTGTTAGGCAAGCCTTCTCAATGAGTGTATAGTTGAGTTCATAGCCATTCAACTTTCTACTGATGTAATATATGGCACGTTCCTTTCCTTGTTGATCTTTTTGTGCCAATAGTGCCCCCAATGATATATCTATTGTTGAGATATATAAAATAAGAGGCTTTCCTGCGACTGGTGGTACCAAAACTGGTGGATTCATCAGGTACTGTTTGATTTGGTAAAAAGATTCTGCACACTTGGCCTCCCATTTGAATGGTACATTTTTGTGTAGTAAATGGTTAAATGGTAGACTTTTATCTGCTAGCTGAGCGATGAATCTCCTGATTGATTGAAGTCATCCTTGTAGAGATCTAAGTTGACTGATATTCTTTGGTGGTGGCATGTCCATGATGGCTTGTACCTTTGCTGGATCTACTTCAATACCTTTAGCTGAGACTATGTAGCCTAGTAACTTGCCTGATGTAACTCCGAAGACACACTTCTTAGGGTTAAGCTTGACTTGGAATTTCTCCAATCGATCAAAGATTTTTGTTAGGATACCAAGATGCTCTGCTCTGGTGAAAGATTTAGCTAGTAAGTCATCCACATAGTCTTCCATAAATGTGTGCATCATGTCATGGAATATTGTGGTCATTGCTCTTTGATAAGTGGCCCCTGCATTCTTTAAGCCAAAAGGCATAACATTCCAATAGTACATTCCCCAAGGACAGGTGAACACGGTTTTATCTTGATCTTCTGGGGCTATTTTGATTTGGTTATACCCTGAGAAACCGTCCATTAGTGAGAGCATTACATGGCCTGCTGTGAGATCTACAATGATGTCAATATTGGGCAGAGGAAAGTCGTCCTTTGGACAAGCTTTATTGACGTCTCTGAAGTCAGTGCATATTCAGATACTACCATCTGGTTTTGATACTGGAATGATGTTGGAAATCCATTCTGCGTAGTCAATGGGTCGAATGAATCTGACGTCTAATAATTTCTTTTAGTTTTGACCATGAGTGCCACCTGTGGATTCATCTTTCGTAGCTTTTGCTTGACTGGCTTAACTCCTGTAGAAATGGACAGATGATGCATGATTAAGTGTGGATCCACTCCAGACATATCAGCATATGACCAAGCAAAGTTAATTTGCTGTTCTTTGAAGAAAATGATGAATGCTGATCTTTCTGCCTCTGTTAGAGATTCTGCAAGGTGTAGGTTCCTAACTGCTTCTATGGTACCAATGTTGATTGATTGAGTGGGCTCAATCAATATGGGCAATCGCTCATGAAAGTGCTCAGGAAGAGTGTCAAGTCTCCCATCGTTAGGTGCCTTAAAAAGGTTTTCACCCTCAGATGCGTCCTTTATTTTTACTTTTTTGTGATCTAGAGCTGCCATTGACTGGTTTTCAGCATCAGATCCTTTGTTTGGGTCATTTTTGCGACTGAGAGACTTGGCGCTCCCTGGTTTGTAGACATCGTTATTTTGTTCATTGGAAGAGCCTATTTCTGGATTTACAGTACATAGGTAATGGATAATAGATTCTTCATTGGGGAAAATTGGTATATCATGGATTTCAGGTTCGTCCCAGTTGATGAGGTCAGGAAAGACAAGTGGTAAGGAATCATTAGGTGGATTAAGTTCGGCTACTATGAGTGTTAGGATAGAGTTTTCATCGTGATTGTTCTTAGTTTTAAAGAAGTTCAGGATTTTGTCGAGGTCTTCGATGGTATTATCCTCTACATATACTTGCTCATAATGTTCCTGTTTGCTTTCCTCGGCGCCATAGATATTCTGCGGTCCAAATTCAAGAGGTCTATCTCTTGCATTATGTTCTTCTTGAGAAAGAGATATAGAATCAGAATCATCAGGGATATCTGTAGTAGTATTGGAGCAGGTACCCCATTCATATTCATTGGAATCCGTCTCATAGGCATCATCCCAGATTCTATCTGTGCTGTAAACTGGTATGTTGTAGGGTGAAAACAAATCTTTGATGATGGATACCATTTCGATGGTTTTTGTTGATTCTGTGTCAGATCCGTCTTCTACTTTCTGGATTTGTTCATAGACTGTACTTCCTCGGGGAGGAATAATGGTATCTGGAGATGACATGATTTGTTCTTGAGATATTGGTGTCTGAATATGAGCTACTGCTGCAGATAGGGCCTTCTTGTGACTTAGAAGCTTTTCCTGATGTAACTTTTGATCCTGACATTCCCATGCCTTGCAGATTGTTTCTGCAGATTCAAAGAGTGCTTCCTGCCAGGATTCTTCCTTGTACTTCGTCTTTACTTTCCATTGAGGTTTGGTAGGTAGGTGTGGTGGCCGTTTCAATAGGAACGTGAGTTTGGAACCCAATCCTGCTTTTGTTTCTGCTAGGTTGTGAAGGAAGATCTATAGGTTCAGTGACTCCTTTGCATTTACCAATAGGTCCTTTGCCGCCATATCCCATTTGCTTCATGATTAAGTAGCCTTTTCCATATAGGTGTGTTGGTAGAACAATGTCTAGAGCGACTGCTCTATGATCTTCTTCTTCATCTTTATATAACCAGCTAAGAACATCTTTGTCCTCCGATTCATGTGTTAGAGTGCCCAGTTGGATGAAAGTACCATCAAATTTGGTGATGGGCTGTGTAACCAGATGTGTTGATGTAGTAAGCAATCCATGAGATCTAGGTGATGTTGGCAATTTAGCCAAACATAAAGGCTCCAAAGAGTATTCTCCCATACCTTGGTCTTTGATTTGCATTTTCTGTTTGAAATCTCCCCATAAGGAGTTGGGTTTTGCTGTTTGTAGATCTGATGTCAAGGATCGCTGCTTTTCTCTATTATGAGGAACCAAACTGTCTTGGGCTGCCCCCATTGCGTTGCAATATTGAAATGGATTGTGATCAATAGATATGGATATTTCTTGTCCATCATAAGGAAACTTGACACATTGGTGATACGTAGAAGGTACTGCTTTCATTTCATGTATCCAGGATCGTCCTAACAAAATATTGTAGGTTAGATCTATGTCTAAGACTTGACAGATAGTATCCTTTTGTACTGGTCCTACTTGAATAGGCAATATCACTGTTCCTTTAGAGGACCTTTCCTCATCATCATATGCTTTTATGGTAATCTTCTTGCAGGGATCAATAGATTCTTCTGAGAAGCCTAGTGCACGGATAAGCTTTAAAGTACATATATTAAGGCCGGCTCCTCCATCTATTAGGACTCTTTTGACTCGGTGTTTGCAAACAATGACTTCGATATGGAGAGGAGTATTATGTGGATGGATCAAGGAAGCATCGTCATGTTCTGAGAAGGTGAGGTTATGAGGTTCAGTCATATGGGCAACCATGGCTTGAAATCTGTCCGTATCCAAATTTTGAGGTACATTTGTTTCCAATAGCGCTTGCTCTAATATGTCTTTGTGCCTTGGCAATAGTTTCAGCAATTCTAGTATAGATATCTGAGCTGGAGTTTTGCATAATTGGTTGACCAAGTCATATTGGATTTTTGGTGTGGTGGTTGTAGGTGTAGTATGTCCTTTCAAGACATATTTTTGAGTTCGGGTTGTGACATTGACTGATTCATGATCATGCCGATCTCGAATGGTGATGACATTGATTTGATGATCGTCAGCTGATATGTGGTTGATGGTGTTGTTGTAGATGTGATTAATACAAGCTTCGCGTGTATCATCTGAAGTTGATGCTCCATCTTTGTTGTAATTTGGGAGAGGATTTTTAAAGGCTCCGTGATCACCATTTGTTTTGAGACCATCGACCATTAAGTCACCTCGATCAATCATGTCCTGTACTATGTGTTTCAATCTCATGCACTCGTTTGTTCTATGACCCTTATTGCGATGGAAATCACAATAGTGCGAATCATTCCACCAAGGTGGTTTGATTGGGGGCTCATAGTTGTTGATTGGAGGCAAAGAAAGAATCTTGTTTGCCAAAATTTCTCTGAATGCTGATTCTAATGATTGTCCCAGTGGTGTGAAGATACACTTTTGGAAATTGTTCGTGTTGTTGCGTGGATTGTTGTTAGGTCTTGGATTCATGTTTTTGTTTTGAGTATCGTTGGTGTTGTTTGTGTTGAATTGTCCTTGATTAGTGTTTGGTGTATATGTGTTAGCATTTGGATTAGCATTTTTAGGATGTTTCGTGTTTTGAGGATTTCCAGATAATGCAAGCACTGGCTGTTTAGATTTGGGATCATGTGTTTCATTGTTGCCTTCGTTTTTGTTTCGAGTCCAAAATCGAGATTTGTCAAGGTTGGTGTTGTTCTGGTTATTGTAATTTGATGAGTTTGTTCCTTCCTTGTAGAATTTGAGTGTTCCCTTTTTGACACATGCTTCTTTTACTTGAATGCCATTTTCAATCAATTTAGCAAAAGATGGTATGCATTGAAGTTTTAGTCTGTAACTCATCTCACCATTCAAGTTATCGATGAAGATTTCCATTTTCTCCTTTTCAGGAATATCTCGAGACCATGCATCGCCAGCGTTGAAGGAACACCATGAATGTTTCGTTATTATTTTGTTTGGTGTTGCAAACATCTAGCATGGTTATGGCATGTTGGATGTTGTAGGAATAGTGGGTTATGAATTTGTTAACCAACTCATCAAATGATCTGACAGGTGGCGAAATTTTGGATAAGCATTCCATGGTTTGTCCTCCCAAGCTTCTGGGGAATAACCTCATCAAATAGGTGTCATCATGAGCAAATTCAAGGCTCAGTGTGCAAAATTCCCGAACATGATCTCGGGGATCACTTTTCCCATCATATTTATCAAATTTGGGAAGGTCTGAGTTTGGAGGAAAAGGCACCATGTTCAAGCTTTTGTCAAATGGATAAGGACAGATTTCATTTAAAGAGTACCGCACTGTTGTCCCTTGTTGCATATCCTGTATTTGCCTTTGCAACATTTTCATTTGTTGAGTAAGGGCTGCCAAAGGTATATTGTCTTGTCGGGGAAAAAGTTCTTGCCTTGTATTGGTTCTCAGCTGAAAAGGTGTGGTAAATGGTATATGTTGCTCTGGTGTTTCTAGCTCAGGTATACGCATTTCTGGTATGCGTTGTTTCAGAATGTGTTGCTCTGGAATATGTTGTTCAGGTATGTGAGTTTCTTCTTCTCTGTGTTGTTCTTGATAGGCATATTGCCGAGATCTGGTTTGAAAAATGTTTGGGTCTAAATCTTCGGGAAGTTTAACGCCTTTTCTTGTAAGCATCAACAAATATTTTTCTTTGTCATTTTCCATGAGTTTTTCGACAAGTTTTTGGAAGGAAGGGTTTTCTTGACATTCCTGAAGAAGTGCTTCAGTAATTTCAGGTTCTTCTACGGGTGGAACTTCGAAAGGATTTGATAATCTTTGATTTATGCTGGACTCAGCATGTGCCTCGCTTTGTTTGTCTCTTTGAGAGTGAGTAACAGACATTTTAGTAGAAACTTTCAGTGATGAAGGGGACAAAATCCTCTTCGATGTGTTGCGCGGGGGTGGGTGGTTCTGGTCGAGATGTGGTATACGTGATACACTCGTCGGGCAAGAATGCTAGATTGATTTTTCCTCCGCGGTTTATGGTTTGATTAAAAACAGACTTTTGACAGTATGCTCTTGTCTTCAAAGGTTCCTTGTCAAATTCGCTAGATTTGTTTTGGATATACTTTTTGATGTGATGAAGGAATACCTGATGAGATTTGAAGAGTTGACGATTGATGTATAAAAACTTATTTCTCTTGATGAATTTGGAAAAACTAGGTTGTTGTTTCTTCAACGTGATGTTACGATAGAGGTTCTTTCTTCTCAGAATAAGGGGATTAGTCATGCATGAGTGATCAATGGTTTCCTTTGATTGGTTTGGATTCAGTTGATTCTTGTTTTTGAAAATTTCAAATCTTACTCTATCAAAGTGAAGGTTTAGATGCCCCTTCACGACAAAGCATGTTAAATGATATGGATAAAAGCTTCCTGATCTGGAAACTGGATTTGACAATTTGAAAATTTTAAACAAGTGTTTTGAGATGGAAATCCGTAGGATGGTAAATGATTCTGTTGATACTGATGATGAAATTTCCGGATTATGATAGGAGAGACGTCCTCTATTGTGCGATTCATTTAGGATTCTGACAACTTTTGTTTTGACACAAATTGAGCTCAAGAAATAGTTTTAGTGGTTTGTTTGTCACTCTGGTTTGATGAAAAATGGTTGTTGATGAAAAAGGCTTCTAAAAATGTTTTTTTTGAAATTTTCAAAATTTTCTCGGTTGGCTCTCTGTTTTTCTGTTTTTGGATCACGTGCTAGAACAGAGTCTATATGCGCTACCTAAATTTCTTGATGCGCTAAAAGAATAAGCACACGCGCTAGGCTACCCCGAGACACACGCTAAAGTTTGGACCTATGGAAAATTTCTGTCTAAATGTTGAAAAAGTTATGCGTTATCCTGGAAATGCCACGCACTAACTGTTTGACTATATGCGCTAATTTTTGGTTTCCATGTGCTAGGCTGTTGCTTCCATGCGCTAAAGTTCGGACTGTTTAAAAATTGTTGTCTTAACTGTTGAAAAAACTATGCACTACATTGGGCCTGTGACGCGCTAACTGTTTGACTTTATGCGCTAACTTTTGGTTCCTACGCGCTAAGATGTTGCTTCCACGCGCTAGACTGTTTTTTGGATGGGTTAAAGGACTTTACACTATTTTGCCTTATGATAGGAACGCTACTGTTTTGAACCAACGTGCTAACTTGAGGTTTGGATGCGCTAACAGAAGTATTCCACGTGCTAAAAGATTGCTCTGATGCGCTAAACTGCGTTGATTTTTTCTTTTGGTTGATTTCTTGTGGATTTTGAATTTTGTTGTGAAATTTTCAAATGTGATGGATGATTTTCCGAGGTAATAAATGCAAGCACGACACAAAAAGTACAACCATTTTTGCTTAATCTAACAAAAAGTGTATGTTCTGCGAGGATGTGTTCAAATCCCCAATGTTTTAACAGGTTTGGATACAAGTAATACACTTCAGAAAGACTCTTTAGTCAAGGGTCATAAATAACATCATAGCCCACTAGTCTCGATACTCCGTCAGCTCAAACAGTCGTGTCACCCCCTAGAGGGCGCCCGTTTTTTTGCCTTTTGCCAGAAATTAACCCAAAATGAATTGCTCCACAGTTGAGTAGTTATCTTGGGAGATATATGGTGAGTAATCTTAGGGGCGGATTCTTCCCCACTCTTGCACTATGATGTTATAAATGTCTGGTTACTGACTCAACTCAAAGTTGCTATTTCTATGGTTCATAATCAGACTTCCCATTCAGTCGTCTGTGATAAACTCCCTCAGGAGGCTTCCCAACCTTTAGAACAAAAGGCTTTACGTATCTCAAGGATACTGGGGGAAGGCTAATCACTGCGCGCAACCGTTGAAAAGGACTTTCGTCACTTTCCACATTTGATTATAGTGGGTTGGAATTCTTGACATCAAAGCCATTCCCCACTTAGGTCATTCCCTTCACACCGGCCATAAATGGATTTAAGAGTTGATTCCAACTCCTCGGGAAGGTAGACCTGCTAAAGGTTTTATTGCTTGAATTTAAAGAAAGCTGTAAGAGTGGTCTGGATTTTTGGTCACCTAGTTAAGGGGAGAGCATATTCCTTCCACTTTCGAGACAAAGCAATCAATTTGGTTTATTTTATCCTTTCAAATCAGTGATTTGCTAAAATCTATGTGGAGATGTTGCTCCACAAACACATGGTGTTTGTTTTATCCTTTCGAAGCAATGATTGTCTGATCTATGAAAAAGAAATGGTCAACAAAGCAAATTCGATGTTTTGGTCAGCAAAAGAAATCGCTAAAAGGGGAAGAGCTTCCCTCTTTAGTTGTAACTGACTCTGGACTTGTGTGATTCTTTTACTTGACAAAAATTTGAAGTGAATCCTTTTATGCACCAAAGGATGGTGAAGTTCGTTTTAAATCCCTTTGTTGCAAAAATGAAAATTGTTGTGTTGTGGTTCGTTTTACAACCCAAAGTAAGGTGAATTCATTTTTTTTTTTTTTTTTTTTTAAAAAGACTTTAAATTTTAACTAACTTGAACAAGCTAGTAAAATTTAAACAATTTATAGTTCTAAAAAAAAAGTCACTAAGCTCCTCCCCCTATAAAAAAATGTTAGAAATCCTGCAAAATACCACCACAGTAGTTAGAAAAACAGAGGATTTTGTGGACTTCAACAAGTCTAAAATTTCATTCCCGGTTACAATTTTTATTTCTGTCTTGGATGCGCTACATAACAGACTGCATGCGCTATGATATACACTTAATGCGCTACTCTGTTTGCTGAATGCGCTACTCTATATGTTGGAAGCACTGTTCTGTCTTTTTCTCTCTCTCGCTGAGACCTACAGGAAAATTGGAAATTTGATGCGCTAACGTTTGAATCGCACGCGCTGGATGATGACCTTCAAGCGCTGAACTGTGGGATGGATGCGCTATTCTACTTATTGCATGCGCTACTCTGTGTTTCGCCCGCGTCGAGACCTACAGGAAAATATTAGTGGAAGTTATGCACTAAAAAAAGATTTTCACGCGCCAAAGTATAGAGCCCACGCGCTAAACAGTAAGCGGGATGTGCTAGACTGTTAACCAGATGCACTAGGGAATGTTTCCGACGAGCCGATTCCTGTTTCCCGCGGACCTGCAAAAGTCATTAGTTTGAAAAATCGATTTGTTATTTGGGGTCGAGCCCCATGGTGGGCACCAGAAATGCATGCGGGAAAAGTGGGCTGATAAAACTCAATATGTGAAAATATGTTAGAATACTAGTCCACACACACACACAGGACTTCTTGGTGCAAGCTATGGAGTAATAACGTATTACTGAGCTTCCCAAGGAGGGTCTCATGGTTCTTTATCTCACAATGTCTCTCAAACCAATGTTTTGCTCTCAGATCACTGAGCAAAATGGTTCAGGGATGGCAAATGTAAGAATGAGGGATGCTCTGATAGATTTTTAGAATGAAATGTGTTATAAGCTATGTATGATTTTAAAATGCAATAAACTAAATGATAAGAGGACAAGATTAGTATGAATACTATCCTAGCATACTATATTTAGTCTATGATTGAACTAAAATGATAAAGAAATTATTCTAAACATGTATATTTACACTAATTCCTAATTTAAAGAGAGGCTAAATGATGAGCATATATGAAATGAAAGCTTGAATATATTTGAGCATAAGTGTGATGCTACAAATTTGAAGGATGATTCTTGAAAATGAAGGAATGAGAGCTCTATTTATAGCATAAACAGGGCAATGGATGGTCAGGATTGAATGGTTTAATCAAGGGCTGAGTTTGAAAGTTGGGGATCCAAGTGCACAATTGGCCCCAATGAAATGGTGACAAGTGTCAACATAGGGTTGGGTTGAGAGAAGAGGTTGGAGGCATTAAAGGCCTAAGAAGACCTCATGGTTATCTAGAGGCTAAGGGTCAAGTCTAAATTAAGATTACCCACTGGATTAAGAGTTAATCCAAGAATAAACCTTTGTGCAAATGATTAAGAGATAATTATGGTCAAAGCATTAATGGCTTGATGAGACCCTTGGGTTGGATGAAGGTTGAGTCAAAACAAATGTTTTAACCATGTAGGAGGGTTTGAGTTAACCATTAATGGTTATTGGAGACTTTTGGGATTAAGTGGTTGAAGGTTGAAAGCCTTCAATGGTTTTCAAAGACTTTGAGCCATTTAGTGGTTGAAGGTTGAAAGCCTTTAATGGCTATCAAAGACTTTGAGGGTTTGAGAAGTGACTTCCCTTTGCTTGGGGATGTGACAAAGTTTAGAAGAGGGGTTAGGTTAATTTAGAAGCGATTAGAAGATTCTAGAAGGGATTAGAAAGGGGTTTGGGATTTTGCAAGTGGATGGAGGGATAGTAGGATTTAATTGAAATAATTTAATTAAATTTGGTTGCCATTTGGGGAAATTAAATAAATTAGATTTATTCAATTTTAGGATAACTATTTAATTAAATTTGAATTTAATTAAAAGTGGATAGGGGGGATTTAATTGAATAAAATGATTTATTCATTAAATGGTATAGTGAATTTAATTTAAATAAATTGAGTAATTTACTTAATTAAATAGAGGAAGGTGGATAATTTAATTAAATTGGATTTAATCAAATAGAGAAATGAACATAACATATTCAATTAGGAATATGGTCATTTTTATATGTCTACACTATCATTAAGGTTGTATCCTCTGAACCGACAAAGTAGGAACAACTTGAAGATGATGATGATGATTCTCTAAGCATCTCAGGACCAATCAATAC
The DNA here is from genome assembly GCF_030272615.1 of Cryptomeria japonica. Classification (NCBI taxonomy): domain Eukaryota; kingdom Viridiplantae; phylum Streptophyta; class Pinopsida; order Cupressales; family Cupressaceae; genus Cryptomeria; species Cryptomeria japonica. The sequence continues at coordinate 213,012,132 of NC_081411.1, forward strand.
GAACAATCTGAGCGCATAAAAAATGACGAAGATTTCTAATGTTATACAATCTAGGGTGCATAAGAAGAGACTGAAAGAGCAAAGGGTTGAAGTAGAGACAATTCAGACTGCAGTAGAAATTTTGTCTGGTCTACTACCAGAAACATCTATAGCACATCTTTCTACACTCATTAGCAAACTTGGTTAGTTAGTTGCAGATGCATCTGATCAAATCAAGTCATTAGAAGATGTTGCTCAACTGAATGCTGAAAAGAGCCACAAGAATAAATATGGAGATAAATTGACAAAGGATATTGATAGTAGAAAAATGGCTCTATCTCACAATAAAAGTCAGTTGAGTAAATCTATTGAAACAAGAGGAAAGTATATTGCTTCTACCTCCAATGTTACTTTCTTTTATTCTGACATTTCAAAAAGTCAAGTTGAAACAGAGAAAGAAATGGAAAAGATATGCAATGCATATGTCCCACTCCAGGATTCCATACATGCCTTTAGCAAGTCTGTAGATGATTTGCATAATAGACTAGACAAGTATGATAATGAGAAGGAAAAGAGACTCTGATCTCTTAAAGACCTCAAAAGTCTGCTCACATCACAAGTAGACATTCTTCATAGGGCCTACTCCAATGCAGAAGATATTATTGCAACTCCTGAAACTTGCACACTAGACTCAATGAAAGAATTCCATTCCCAGCTGACGTCTACATTTGAGTATACTGCAAACATACTGCAATCATGGGAAAACGCTTTGTCACAAATGAAGAAGAGCTTCAATGATATTTTTATGAGATTAGCTAATGCATGAATTTTTTTTTTAAAGTTATTGTTCTATATGCTGAACACTTTGATACAAATTTTCTATATATATATATATATATTTTATATTTTCAATTTGGCATTGTTGTCAAAGGGGGAGTAGAAATATGTGTGTTTTTTTGAAAATTTTGTATTTATGCATGCATTAAGGGGGAGTATGAGTATATGTGTAAATTTGTTGTGTATGCACATTTAGCGGTATTACTGTAAATTTTTTTAAGTGTTGCCATCAATGCCAAAGGGGGAGATTGTTGGCTTGATGATGATTGTAATGTATTCATCACTTGTTGTCATTGAGGAAACACTCTCACACACACATATGATTATATTGACTACCGGTGTAACTTCAAGGGTTTACACTATTAACCAATATGTTAGAGGTTAATCGCTAACCGGTACTTTGTGTCAACCGGTATGTGCATAAGGGACAACCTGTCGTTATACTAAGTCGGCATAAAGATGAAGATAAAGATGGAGATCAAGCGGAGATTCAAGGACAACAGTTCATATGTTTTATTCAAACAGGTATTGATTTTTCCAACCAGTATTTGGTTATTTCTGTGATGAGTTACCAGCACCGACTACTTGGCGGTCATTTTTGTGATGAGTTATGATCACTTGTCTAGATACACTGCACCTAGGAAATTGTGTTTTGATTTCCTTGGACCGATATAAGATTTGAATGTCTATTTAAAGACATCTTAGTGAATCATTTGAGATATATGTTATGTTATGTTATGATGTATGCATGAAGAATGAAATTTTTTGTTAAGATAAAGAGTGTGTTGAAGAGTAGTGTTGAATATACTTATAAGGATCTGATCAAGCAAGTATTGTGCTACTCAGAACAGATCAAACCATTCTTGTTGTTTTCTAACAATTATAATAGAATCAAATCCCTTAATCGGGTAAGCTCTAACAAGCTTCAATGTACAAATCCTCTAACAAGGTGATCCATTAGTTTGGATTTTGAAATCCTCCACTGAGGTTACTCCTAACATGGTACTACTCCTAACATGGTATAAGCTTTTAATCAAGTTTTGGGATCTCTAACAAGATTCGCTCCTAGCAGAGCACTTTGTAGACCTTAACCGGTCAGTTATCTATTACTGCAGATAGTTAACTTGTGAGTTCCATCTCATCGTGGTTTTTACCTATTTGGGTTTTCCACATATAAACAATTGTGTTATGGTGGATGCTTTACTTTTTGTGGATGTTGTTATATCATTTTGGATTACATGCATTGTGTGTAAAAGCTTTGTTAAGTTCATCTACCGGTTAGTGTTTAAAGTAGTTTGGTTTTTGGTGTCATTGATTCACCCCCCCTCTCAGTGCTTTTCAAGTCCATCATAAGTTAGAGTTCAGGATAAATTGTCTCTTTTACAATCTATCCCCCTTCTAGTGCTTCCTAAAGAGACCACAATTTGAATAGGGTGATGGTCGGAAAGGGAGTAAGGACACCATTGCCTAAGTCATTCCTTCTGAAATGAAACACCTCTCTGTTGGAATAAAATCTATCCAATTCAGAGTATATGCTTTTGTTGTCTTTCTAGAAATTGCACCATGAGAACCAAATGTCATTGCACCCACTCTTCTTATCAGCCATGAAATCAAAGAGCTTTAGTTTGTTAGTCATTCTATTCCAATAAAACTTCTCATCACCTTTCCACTCAAATTTACAACCTCCCAACTTATGAGAGGGCCTTTCAATCATATTGAAGTCTCCACCAAGTAACCAAGGGGCCTCTTCCAGCTGAGAGGCCCATCTCCAATGATCAATCCTTTCTCTGAAATCATTTGAAGCATAGACTAAGCCAATTCCAATTTCAACCTCTTTAATTTTAAGAATCACCCACACCAATCTATTTCAAGGAGAACACCCCCATCTCACAGTGACATTTCTCCATTTATGGCTGATCAGGATGGCTGCCCCTCCCTTTCCCTTTTGATGTTTAGTGGTGAAATATTCCGCATCTCTCCATATACATTTTAGGTTGATGCCCATAGAGAATTGAACAACCTTAATCTCCTGGAGGATCAACACATCAATGTTCTTATACAGATTTAGAACTCTCTTTAGCACATATTTTATGTCAGGGGATTCTAAAACCCTAACATTCCAGGGTACACAATTTAACTCCATCATTAAGGATCAAGAAGATGTGTTCATATGTGCTCTAAGTGTTTTATAACACTTAGGTAATTGTTTATGTTCACCTTTCATAGTAGGCATAGCGGCAATAGAGTTACTTGGCCTGCCCCTCTTTCTTTTGAATTCAAACATTTGTTCGGCTCCTAAGGCCTAGGTTACTCCCTTTTGTTTATTGGCTTTTTTCTTTTCCACCTTTTTTAGCACTTGGTTTTTGGATACCATAGGCTTTCATTACTTCAACTAACAATTCTTGGTTGGGATCTTTAGAATATGGGACAATGGCCCAAGAAAGTCCCTTGTCATCACCAATTTATAACCATCATGACCCTTCTTCAAAGAGTCTATATAGTCAGTTGCATTCTCACAGCCTCCGAAACTCACCCCAACACTTTGGATAACATTTTCCCTATTTCCTTCAAATTATTGCCCAACAAGGGTGCTAGTGAGGGGATTAACCTTGGCATCACCAATATTTAGATCTAGGGAAACTTTGAGGGTACCTGAACTGGGGCTAGAACAAGTGATGAAATCAAAGTCTTTTTGAGATTTATAACTACTGATTGGAATGCCATTCCCTTCACTGGCATCCTTGCATTGTTCAATGACAGGCCCAGGGGGATAGTTATCCAAAGTGTTGCCCATAAGTTTGGCAGGGATAACAACTAGATCAAAATTATTAATTTGATCTTCAATTCTTTTTCTGGTATCCATCATTTAAAAAAAATTTCTAACACAATCTATTGAGCATTCGAATTCCTGTTTTAGACAGTGAGTCCCGAGAATATTTGCCACTTGTGGCTTCCTTGCCATTGTTTGGAATGGGATGAGGTGAGGCTTTGGAAGCTGCCTTAATCAAAGCATGAAGAGCATCCAACTTTGAGATAGTACTTACTTTATTCATAGAGGGAGAATGCCCAGAATTAACCTTGTTGATCGGGTCTTTTTTAGGAGGGGTGCCATCTTTCCCTTGAGAAGCAGAGGGAGGGAAGAAATCTGGGGTCTTCATAGGCCCACCAAAGTCCGAAGCATCTCCCACCTTATCATCTAGAATAGGGATGTTCTGATTAGATAGGGGAGGGTTTTTTTACCATTAGAAGAATTGTTCTTAGGGTTAACCAATATCGGGCAATTCTTTAGAATGTGCCCTTTTTTATTACATAGAAAGCAGCCATTAATGCCGACAAGGTATTCTATTGGGCATACAAATGCCTCCTCTTCCAATTCAAACTGAAGCTCGTTCGAAATATCAACTCTAGGTATAATGGAGATGAGTAATATTTCATTCATGTGAGGGAGGAGGGAGGATTATCCATCCTTATTACATTGCCAATAGAAGCCAGGGCCTTGGAGAGCCAATTCCATAGAACAAGAAGGACATTCTTCACTGTAACCCATCTAGGACATGATAGGGCTAGGATTTCTTTGGTATTAGCCTTGGGAGTTCACCTGATGGCTCGAAAACAATCATTACCAACAAACTAAAATTATTTTTTAACAACTTCTTTCTGACTTTTTGGCTCTTTAAAGAATATAATGTATAAACCTTTTTGAATCATTCTATAGAAACTGAAATGAAACCCTAACTTATTAACCCATACATTCTGCAACCGGCCATTCATATAATTTTTAGAAGGGATTTTACTGTGATCTAAGACAACCAAGATAATGGCAACATCTCTTAACCTAGTGCTCTCATCATGCAATAATTTGCTCATTTTGGAATTAGGCATAATGGTTAAAATAACATTGGAAGATTCCTTATCTCTTCCTTGATCTTCTGTGTGCGCTCCATCTACAATAGAGCACATCGCCAAGAAATGAACACCTTCCGAGTCATTTTGAGAGTTGACGAGCGCCTGCAAGAAATTCTTGTCGTGCCCTTCCACCACCTTCGACAAAGAACAAGGTTTGCCATTAAAAGCACCATCACCCATAAACTCACTCCCACACTCGATGGGAGGGAGCAGTAAATGCATAGAATATGGGCAAGCGAAGGATTCCTTCGCCCAGGCTTTGGCTCGTGTGAAGTCGGCCTAGGTACAAGTTGCAGAGCATTTTTCCTCCACCGATTGTTGACCTCCATATTATTGTTTTCCATATTTATGGGTTCAAAATATGTGTATCATATTGTTGAGGATGCTTAATGATTGGTTTGTCTACTTTGCATAAGTGATGTAATTTATAGTGATGGGCATGAGAATCTACACAATCAAATCTAAGGAAAAAATTGTCAGAACTTTATAGACTGAAAATTTAATGTTGGGATTTATCATCATTATTTATTTTTCCGAATGAATTTTTATCTTATTGTTGAATTTTTCAACTAATCAAGATCACGAGGGCTTCACTTAGTGAACCTAGGTTATATCACCTACATTCATGGCATACTAAAGAATCTCCCTATTTTTAAAAAATATTGCCCTAAACTCCTTTTTTTCCACACCCTCCCAATACACAACCTGAATTAAAAGTCCCCCTAGTTGCACAAATATTGTATTTTTTCATAGCTCGAATTAAAAACCCCCTTATTTTAACCGATGGGCAATATATTGCACCCTCATTATGAACACATGTGATATGATATTGCCTATTTAGTGAAGCCCCCGTGATCAAGATGTAGAGATTTTAATTTTGTGCAACTTACAACATAGAAAACGAGACACATTAGAAAAATTGTGATAATTTTGAATCAAAATGTCAAATTACACTCTTGGATGTAGCATTATAACAAATGATATGTTGTAATGTGGATTACAACTTGTTATATAGACAACTCCCATAAATTGTGTTATGTTCTTTGAGCTACTCTTAAGTAAAATAATACATAGCCAACTCTAATATACAGACTTCATGGATCTCCATCCGAGGATTACAAAACTAATTTCCTTCAAATATTTATTAACGTGATTCATATGATATACTAAATCACAATTAAACCATTAAGACGCTAATTATCCTATGAAAAATCTATGACACTTCGATATCAAATAAATTAGCTTTTTCCTTATGATATTAAGTTAGGCTTGAAATCCATAAGAGTGACTATATACAACACTAGATTTGGTTTGCTCACACTAGATTTATAATGCTTTAATAGATAGTTGCTTTCATTTGGGAAATTACGTAATAACTTCAATTTTTTTTGTTAATTACTATATAAGTAATTTGAAACTATGAATAGAATATTTTACAAAATTCACTTAAATGCCTCAACTTGTTTCCCTTAGGACTCCTCCCACAATCACTAAATTTTGGACAAGAATGTAAAGTAAGTTTTTTTATTTGCTGGGAGTCTTGTTTCTTGGAATACTATCTTGAGGGATCTTATAGTCATAAGTATCTTCTATCCTTTTATCTACAATCAAGAAACAATAAATTAGAGATTCACTTTAGCAATTCACTCCTAATTACAAATGAAATCATTGCACCTAATCATGCTAACAATCTTCACAATCACATCTAGGGTTATATCTATAAAGTACAAGTTCAAATGTCACCAAATTATCTCCAAAACGTAGATGACTTTGCTGAAGCCAAACCAAGGTATCATGCCTCTTTTCTACCTACCCACTCTCATGTTGGTGTATCCAATTTTATAGGGTGTTAGTGAGGTGTGTGGTCATTCTAATGTTCACAATGATCTAAGTGTTTTAGGGCTTTAGCGATTTGGAACAATTTTGTAGCAAATTTCTTCTCAATCTTTTTCATACTAAACATAACATGAACTTGTAGCCTCCTTACACATAGGACTTTGACACAAAAAACTTAAAATTGGACTCTTACATAGACTAGGAGGGTTATAGCCTCTCCAATAAACCTAGATAGAGTGAAAAATTAAAAAAAACATTATATTAATACACTTTCTAAAACAAGGCAATACCACATGCATCAATAAATTAAATGACCATTGTCCTATAACAACAAAGGTGACCATTGCCCCTTTTGCATCAATGGGGACACCACTAAGGCTACAACCTAACATGGGGCTTTGCTATCCATTTTAGTAGCATTTTAAAACTAACCACACCAAGCCTCAAGGGTAATCAACACTTTTTTAGCTTTCCCTATGCCACTAATGACACAATTTTTAATTCACAAAGTTTCCTTATTGATGAGTTACATGACCATCATTCTAACATTTATTATATAGACACAAGCACACACACACAAACTCATTTCTTAGATTCTACAGTATATCTAAATACTGGTAATGTGTCTCCCAAAAACCTTCCTTTTAGATATAATCATAGTCCTTGACTTGTCCCCCTTAGCTCCACAATTGTTGCATATATTTTTAGTATTATCTATATGATGATTTCTCTTGATATCTTTACAAAATTTCTAAACTCTTCCCTCTCAAATTTTATTGGTTGATCTAGGTGGTATATTGAATGTTAAAAGTTTCTATCCAAAATTTTCTTTCTCCAAGAAATATAATATTTATGCCTATTATAGCCATGTAAAAACTTGTCTTGATTAGATTGATTGCCCTTTCTTATGATTTGTTTGAATTGGTACTCCTGACTCTTATATGATCTCTGTCCATTTCTCAATATTTCCATGACATTTTCCTAGCACCTCTATACCTTCATGAGAATTCTCTTGACGATCTTGGTTCATTTATTGTAGGCAAACTATTCTTAGTTTCCATATTTGTTTATTGTATTAATCAATCTAGTTACTCCTACAATCCCAGTAATTGGCATCTAGGCTCTTAGGTTTCCTTGTTAATGGTTTGTATTATTGAGCCCATCACTAGAAACTAGTGGAATCTCCATGAAATAGAGTGCCCCTCTTATAATAAGTTTAGGCTTGTCCCTATTAACAATTGCTTACTCATTTAAATTGATTTATCTAGGCCACAAATTTCACAACAAAATGTGAGAAATCATAATCTTGAACAAATAGTATTCGAATAAACATTAGTCTAAATATTTCATTTAAGATCAATAACTTGAACAAAGATTGATATGTACAAACATTAATTTAAAATCATAGTATGAATAATAATTATTACAAAACATTACTTTGAATTAATAACTATTGGATGCTAATTTAAATATTCATATTTGGGAAATATATGATATGATCAAAGTTTGAACTAATAATTTATGAAAGCATGATCAACATTAAGTATAGCATACAAATTAACAAGTTTTTATTAGAAGGTCCTTAGGTTTTTTTCCCTTATTCTAGTCTTGGCCTAAATAGAAACTATGGGACATTACACTTTAATGTATAGGTTTTTTCTCCAAAGGCTTAGACTCAAGTTGAAATTGGTTCAACTTTAATTTAATATTTGATCACATTCAAATTATTCCTCAATGAAAACCTTAGATGTGATTTTCTTTGGAGCCATCTATATCTTTCCATATCGATTTTTGGATCCTTGGATACCAACATTTGTCATCCTTAGAGTAAACAAGAACCATGGACCTTAAGACAAATTTAATGAAAGGAGAACCTATATTTGAAGTTTATAAACTTGTTTTAATTAGACTTTGGGTATGATTTTCTTTGGAGTCCTTGGAGTGATTTCCATGTCATTTTTTGGCTTCAAAACATTAAATCGAATGAGATTGTGTAATCAGACTTTAAGTCATTATGGATCTATATTTTTAACTTGATTGACCTATTGAATTTTCATGCTTGGGCAAACTTGTGATAGCCATAGTTTAATACTTGGTTTTATGCTAGATATTCCTATTTGACCTCATAGATCAAAGAAGTAGCTTAGGGGAGGATGCTACCTAATGAATTTAAACTTGATAATTTTCCATTATGTACCTTACAAAACTTGATATATAGTCCAATTCACTCAATTTGAATTTGATGATCTTTTTAAATGAGAAATTTGGCAAAGTTTTGATATTTAAAAAAAAATTGATCAATAGAGATCAAACTAACCAATTATTTTTCTCAATGGGTTGAGTGTTTTTTTAATTGTAGCATTGTAAATTGTAACCCTATACAATTTACAACACTTTTTGTGTCCCTACCTTAGTGTGACCCATGTTTGCTCTTATCCAAGTCCATTTCCAACCTTTTTCCTCAAAACTGATGTCATCTATCTGCATGGTGGTTTGAACATCTATCTTGGGCTGTGTACATCCTATCCTTAGCTTGTTCACCTTGTTTTTGGTGGACAATGGCACTTGGGGCACCATTGTCCCCTAAAAATGGGCCAAAATTTGAACATGTTAGTGCTCATTTCTTGCCAGTTGGTTTTGGATCATGATGTCTCCATTTGACTGTTGGAGGCCGACCTAATTGGGGGAAATACCCTGAGAATCCTATATAAGAGAATTATTCTAGTTCCATTTGCCATCCACCTACATTCACATCAATCCATTTCAAGCACTCAAATCATCAAGCATTCATTGAGCATTAAGGCGACATTTCATCCCACCATATCATTTACACATTCTTTAAGATCTTTACATCACAACGAATAAAATTATGCCAATCATCATGCAAGCATATGTTTATAATTGTACATTTATCTCTTGTCATGTCATGTAATGTCATGTTATTGCATCAACACTTGTGAGAACATTAAAATAGCATTGCACCATCAACCTTCAATCATCTACAACAAATTTGAGGTATATCATTCAACATTTACTTCAATACTTCATTTCATTTCAAAGGTTAATTCCAAACTCGAGGTTTGACATAGGAATGTCCCTATTCACAACATCTTTCTCACTTTTGTAGGGGCAAGCTATCTAGATTTAGGAGCTATAATTCTGAAATTAGGTAGTGTAGATAGAGATGATCAGATCCAGCTTGTGCATGTGTGAATAGAAGAAGACAAGATCGCTCCACACACCTATGTTCAACAAATTTCTAGTGGAAATTCTGGGATATATTCTAAGCAACATTCTGATCCAAAAAGGGTTTTTATTGTCCACATCCAACATTCCAAGGATAGGATCTCCCAGAGCATCTTGTCTTGCATTTTCAAGTCCAAATTCTACTCATAGGTTCTACATATCTTCCTCATTCTAGATCTATGTTTACAGCCACACCAAATTTGAAACTATTGGTTCATGTTAATTTATATCAATTTTCCATCTTTAGCCCTAGATTTAGTATTCACTTTACATCTTTAGATTATCTAACTCAAACCAAACAAAGAAGTGGAATCCAATTAGCATTCAACCCTTTTCACACAATTGAGGTTGAATATATTGACCTCACCCTCTCCTCAATGTAATGTTGTTTGGAAATAGGTCAATCCATTATTTGCATAGCTAACCTAGAGAATACCTATTTTACCCCATTACATTAATTAATTAATTTTATTACAAGAAGTTAAATCAAGTAGATTAAGATAAAAAAGTTCTTTAGATTAATATGTTATTTAGAGATTGGATTTGCTTATTGTGTAGGGTGTAATACACACTTTTTATGAAAGACAAAAAAGATGAAGACATGTAATAATATTTTTGCATTAAAATTTGCATAATTAATGATGAAAAGATATACATTAATTCATTACTATTGTCATCATACACAAAACTACACATAACATCCCTACATATGTAGAAGGTATCTATAGACACACAAATAGACATGTGTCATCACCTTGATCCATAGAACAATGCCACACATGTTGATGCAATACACTTACACAAACACAAATAAAAGGCTTCATAAAGTAGAACAACTCAACATAAAGGGTACACATAAAGATAGAAATGTAAGTCCAACTAAACCCTAAGTTTTGGTTTAACCCTAAAACTAAGTGCATAAGAAATCATATCTACCATCATTTAAAATCAATAAAGAAATTGTGATTCATTATCTTTAAAAGAAATATTCCTATTAAAGAAGAAGTAAAATTAATATGAAATAACATGTTTTCTACCTCTTTTCCATAACAAAAGCAAATACAAGAGTCTTAACTTAATTACACTAGAATAGTTTGCCCATTCCTTGATTATTAATACTAAAAAAATATAATAGAGAAGGAACTTAGTAAGATAAACTCTACTTTATTTTATTTTTTCTTTTAAAATTAAAGATATAAATATATAAACATTCAATAATGTGTCCTACTATAATAGGGAAATGGACAACACAATCTCAAGATCTAAACTTGAAACACTTGAAAATGACATTTGTTTTGAATTTTTAAATTGATGTAAACTAATGAAATATATAATTTTTAGTGTAGTTCACATTTTTATATTTTAAAAATTATTTGAATATATCATTTTTTATTATAAAATTTGTTAGGATGTGATATTTAATTGTAATCCTAATATATAATATGTCACATCTCCAAACATCTCCAAAAATCTTGTAGAGGGTACATGGATTTCCTCTTTAGTGGATGAGAGATAATATTATTTAATCATTCTCTTGGTTAATTTGGATATGAGTTGAAAAAGAATCATGGAGGTAGAGCATGATGGTTTACAAGTTAAAGTAAAGTTTGACATTTACATCTTTCCCAATCCTTAGTGCCAGGAGAGAGAGTAGAGCATCTTTGAATTTATTGGTTGGATCCCATGTGAGTTGGTTGTGGGAGATGGATGTCATTCTTGGGAGGTGTGCTCAAGTGGGGTAGTTATGAGTCAAATTTGTTGTCTATTATTGATTTACCATTCTTGAAAGATGATCTTCACAAAAGATGCAAGTTGTTTTTTTTTTTTTTTTTGAAACAAATGTTTTCTTTAAAACCATATGTAGTTTTGTATTGAAGATCAATACATACTTGAGTCTCTCTTTGATGGTGGGGTGTTTTTCAATAAAGGGTTTCTCCATGCAAATCTAATGTTTTATTTCATTTTTCTATAATGTCTTGACTTCTATTTGCTGATATATACTTTCACATAATTTCATAATGATTAACCCAATGTCACATTAAAAAATAAAACTTGAATACCCTTTGAAAAGTTTAAATTTGTAGTAGTTTAAATTGTTTTAACACTATTTAGTATCGGAATCTTGTTTCTTTTGAGAACACAATGCCTTCATTAGAATGTTGAAGGTTTTTTTGGCTAGAATGAGAGATTTTTATTTGAGTAGTTTTAGAGTCTTGTTTCTTTTGAGAACACAATGCCTTCATTAGAATGTTGAAGGTTTTTTTGCTAGAATGAGAGATTTTTATTTGAGTGGTTTTATTTATTTTTGAATTGATTGGAAACCATGGCCTCTGCCTCTCATTTAAAGATCAAAATTAATGGGTAACGGTTTTTAAAGTTTAAGGTAGAAGATATCTTAAAAGAGAACTATTACTAAAAAGTTGTTGTAAGAAAAGTTAATTTTGATGCAATGTTTGCTAATGACTGGAAAAGGTTGGACAAGAAGGTGCAATGAACCATTCATTTGTGGCTTGTAGATTCCATCCTATTGAACATATTAAAGGAGACCATCATATTTCTACTACGAAAGATAATTAATAACATCTTTCAAACTAAAAGTATAACTAATAAATTGTATCTTAAAAAATTGTTTACATTCTTTGAAAATGAGGAATGACTTTTTTCTACAAAATATTTAAATGCTTTTAATTTGATTTTTGAGTTAGTTGGCTTCATCAAAAATCAAACTTTAGGAATAAGATAAACACATCTTACTATTTTTTTCTTCAATTGAATCTTGGAAAAATGTAATTGTTGCTATCAATGATACCATTGTAGAGTCAAATATGGCTTGTCTTATTACTACCTTTCTTTCAAAAAAGAAAAAGTAAGAAAATCCATAGACGGGGGCATAGATGATACCTTGCATGTTTAGGGAAGGATGAAGGACAAATTAGGTCTAAGAAAATAAGAATATATTGAGAGAGAGATCTAAATCAAATGGATGATCCAAAACCATAGGGATGAGTAGATTGAAGTGTTGGAACTATAGAAAGAGAGGGCATGCGAAACAAGAATATGTAAACAAAAAAAAACTATTATCATGATTTTTCCATAAGAAATCTCTTAAGGATGGTGGTAATCATGTATCTCTTATTTCTACTAATGCTATTAGTGATGATGCCTGGCTCATTGATTTAGGTTGCTCCTACCTATGATTTGAAATTAGTAGTGGATCTCGCCATACAAATCTTATGATGAGATAAGTTTTTCTCATTCACAACAATACATATTGTTGGCAAATAAAAGGTACAATTGTGTTTAGTAATGAGAGGATTAAAACTCTTGATAATATATTACACATTCCAAGAACTGTATAAATTGTATTTTCTATATCCACAGTGAATGATTTTGGATTCTATGTGATATTTGACAAGTCTAGTTTCAAGTTGGTAAGAGAAAATTTTGTGATAGTTGGAGAATTTTTGAGTGGCAAATCTTTGTTATTTGGTGAATAGTTTAGATCAACCAATTCAAAATTGGTGAATAAATTACAACCAATGGGGTGGCCAAATTGCTCAGAATGAATTATCAGTAAAATAATGCCATCAATTTATTTTATGAGAAATATGTAAATAGTTATTTTGCCATAACAAACTACACATTTCCAATGCTCTTATTAATATTTTCACTTGAAATTTTTGATGCATGTATTAATTCACCCACATTCTTTATCAATGCCATTAAAACTTCATTGTGTATGAGGACCAATTTCACTAATAGAATTAAAATCTTATTGCATGCGAGGAGCATTTCAATAATAATATTATATATCCATGCTAATCCCAGGTCCATAATTTCCTTGAAAATTACATTGTATGTGTTTTGTGGAGGTTGATTTGCCCAACATTTATATGCATCTATAAAGGAGGGGATTTCTTATCCTCAAGACAATAGTGTCAAAGAGAAAACCCCTTAATTATCTCTAATGATACAAATTATGCTATTTAACTTAATTCGATGCAATTAAAAGCCAGTCCTAGAAATCTATATACTAAGAAAGACAACTTTTCAGTCGAGCTTATATGGGTACAAAATATAAAATTATTAAATACAATTATTTGTAAAAGGATTAAAAATGTGTAAACTACAAAAATCATAAAAATTAAACAATTTTTTTTTTTCACCACTCAGATTGGCTCTCAACCACAAATGTTTGATAATGCACTTGCACTATCACCTAGATAGAATCAAATGTTACATTCCTAGATCATTGTTCTTCAACTTATCTTGTTCTTCAACTTCTGGCTGATGCGTAGGGGTCTAACATTCATGTGGCATCCACTTGGTGTGCTAACATTTGAAATTTTAATATTTTTAGAATGCTTATAATGAAGAAGAAGAAATTATTTTAACGTTCACAAGGCTAAATATAGCCTATTGGGTAGACCCCTTCAAAAATCAAATTCAACATTAAAACTCTTTTCTTGTGCAGCGTGACGATGAGAGCCCCTAGCTTCTCCACAAACCCCTTACTGAATAAATTATCCCAAGAGCTATCTGCAAGAGTGTTTTCATAATTGTCTTTGCTGGCCTTTAAAGCATCACATTCTAGAATGAAGAGTTTTTTTTTCATATGAAGTGCAAAAAATGCACTCTTCTTCCTCCCAAGCTTCTTTTGGTCTTTTTCAACATCCAGTTTCACATTAGAGTTGATGAGAATTAGTTCTTAATTGAGCAATGAGGATTTTGGCTTTCCACAATATATTGGCCCCTATGTATGCTTTTTGACGATGTTTACAAGAGGGGATAAACTCTTCAATATAGTATTTTTTGTTTCTCCCTAGATCCTTACCCCAAGTACGCTTGTGGAACTTATCTATAACATAAGACTTTATCTCCTTACTACTCATGGGGCACTTGTTCAAGTTTCTATTTTCTCACATCCAAGTCTTCCTTCTTTTGCACAATGTGTCATTGAAGATGACCTTAGGCCATCGACCCTCTTCCATTTGCTCAATTCTTTTCAAATAGCTGATGAGTCTCGCCAAAGCAATTGCTTCCATAGGCGCAACCCCCACTTCACTCAACATGATATCATAGGGAATTGAACTTTTGGGTTTGAACTTGTTTGTAATCAAGTGTTTTTGGATCTGCTCAATTTGTTTCCACTGCAAGTCAGAGGTGCTGCTAGCTCACACTTAGCAACCATAAAGTAGAACCGGAAGCACTAAAAGCCCAAAGAGAGTTTGGGTATTCTTCCAATCCCATAACTCTGCCTCTTTGCATCAATTTTGAAAAGCATAAAATGCTTTCCAACCTCCCAACATTCTCTTCTTTTTGCAACCTTCCCAACTTAGATTTTTGTGTGTAGATCTAATGGTGGATAAATAAAGTGAAATGTATTATTATTTTTATGCTTTGAAGACAAGTAGTGTTGCCCCTTTTGTGGAGCTAGATGGGCTAGCTCATTGTAGTGGGTTTACACACTTGAGATATGTGGGCTTATGGTTGGTTTTTGCTATATTAGAGATGCAGTTCCATCCCGCTATGTTGATGGCATTGATGGAGAGGTGGGACACTAATACCCCCACTTCCCATTTTTGGATAGGAGAGATGATCATCATGCTAGTGGATGTCTATCACATCCTATGATTATCGATCGCACATGATAAGTTAGGAGAATCGAGGATCCATTGTTGTGGAGGAGGCAAAATTGTATGTCGTAGGTCAGGTCATACTAAAGGATACAACATGACACATATACATGTACTAGATTGAGCATGGATGGGTCACAATACTTATAGTATGTCATATTTTGATAGCTATTGTCGCCCTAAGGGTTTCATACATGGATAGAGAACACCCTTTCACGAGGGTCTTATTATATAATTAAAGATATGGAGAGACAATCAATAATTTCATGGGGACCGAGCATGCTCACCCATCTATATAATGACCTTGGTCGGTATGTGCATTACAAGGTGACATGTTCGATGACATGCTCACTCTTACATGTATATGGGTCTTCAAACACATCACTTGCCGACTATCCTCGATAGGTGACATATGATGTACTAGGAGTGCACACATATCCCTTAGTATGAGATTTGAGATTCACAGACATGCTATTTTAGAGATAGAACATGGATCAGTTGCTACTGTCAATATCATATGGAAACCCTATAGGGGGATGATTGCATGGCATAGTGATAGGATAGAGTTGGTGCACATGTAGAAAGACAAATTGCTGACAAGATTCTATGGTCAAATCATTGTGCCTTTTTATTCTTAGAAAGTTATGAGGCAATTTAGGTAGGTGCAACATGTACCCCAAGCTATGTTGATGTATGTCCGATCTCATTGCAATATGGCGAGAGTAAGTGATCAACCTCGACCCATAATTGTAGAGGTTACTTAGTGACTTGGATAGTGAGAGGGATAATGTGATGCTAGCTCTTAATGTGAATGACATTGATGTCACACCAAGTTTTGTTCACCAATGGTAGGATGTCAGTTCAACACCCATTTTCCCAGAGCATTGCCCCAAAGAGGATCCTAGTGTGTAGGTATTTGACAGATAGGAGGAGAGAAGCAAGGAGGGAGCCACAAAGCAGGCATTACTAGAGGTGGAGGAGAGGCTGAAGTCATGACAAACATTTGCCTCTCAATTCAGAGTAACAACTATTTTGATACCACCTCTAGGTGCGTGAGCAGTCAGTCCTACAACAGTTGAGACAAGATCAAGTGTGGCATTGAGCAGTATTCCCTCTCCTCAAGATCCACATTGATAGCTTGATGATCCAGGTAAAGATTGTATCATGTTTTGAGATGACATAGAGTAGAATATATTGTTTTATTATATACATGTTTGGATTTATCAAGATGTAGAACTAATGTGTTCTATGTTTTTGGTTTTGTAGTGTTTACATGAGAGTGGCTTTTTTTTATAAGTAAGAGTAATTACGAGGTTCTAGTTGTGTAGCCTATAGCATAGCTTAGGACCATGGTCAAGGAGGTCTGGGTGTAGGAGATGCAATGATCCGTCGAGCTGGCTATAATGATGGTTCAATGAGATCAATAGGTAGTTGAGTTGTAGGCCATGATTGTTGAGATAGATATAATAGTTATGAGAGCAAAGAGTTTTGAGAGGAAATGTGACGCTCTTCAGAGCAAGATTTATGATCTCAGGACTCAAGTAGACTCTACATGCAACACTGCCCCTACTGATCTGTAGGATCACTGAGTGCAAGAACTTATGGACGATCTTGCAGCTACAAGAGAGTGAGAGGAGAGATAACAAGATTAGGCGATGCCCATCCAAGAGCAGATCCTGTAGAGCTGAGAGGCGAGCTGCAGAAAATAGCATTCATGGAGCATCTCGATGGTACACTCATACTCGACCGCCCTTAAACAACACACACTAAGCACACCCATCAAAGCATAATGGAAGGGAGATCATTGTCATATATTACAGTCGGAAATGCTTTGGTAGACATGTATGTAGAATCTTGAAGCACGCAAACTGTTTGACGGGATAGCTCAGAGAAATGTGATCTCATTGATGCTACAACTGCAGGATACACACAATATGCATTTGTTGAAAACGTTTTAGACAATTTTAACCAAATGCACAGGTGTAAAACCATACTCTGCATCCTCCCAACCTGTGTCGAATGGGAGATATGGAACAGGCTATGGATATCCATCACAGGATAATCGATAGAGGGAATTTATCAGATGTTGTAGTTGCGACTTCCTTGGCAGACATGTATGCAAAAATGTGTAAGCATAGACATGGCAGCGAACTGTTTACAGGATGCCATGATCGCAGGATATCCAAAATGTGGAAGCATAGACAAGGCATGCGAACTGTTTAACAAAATGCCTAAAAGAAATATGTTCTCAATGCCTTGATTGTAGGATATTAACAAAATGAATTTGTTGAAAAGGCTTTAGAAACTTGCAACACTGTTATTTCCAAGATTGCGATGAACTACCCATCCACTCCACCACTCAAAGCTTCCTCTTCAAACATGTTGCTCAATCCTTCACATGGAGCTCTGCCTAGTGTTGCTTCAAAGTGCCTTCCATGTCCCTACCTTTGCTCCGGAGGTGACACCGAGTCAAGAAGTGCTTAAGTGTATTTCTTAATTTGAGAGGAAATGATTGGTTTGTAGGTTCACTCACTTGTGGCCCTCGTTGTCGGACAACATACCTAGATTATTGAGCATTGTGACCTTGTGGTTACAGGTAAGGTTGAGATTGTTTAGGGATAAAAAAAGTAAGAGAGAGATGAAGCCCTAAAGCCATCTTTAACATAAATAATGGAATACAAAACCACAAAAGGGTGGGATAGTGCTTGACCAACTCTTGTCAAAGAGGGCCAGGTCAACCAACACCTTAGGGTTCTTATCTCTTTATTGTTCTTGGATATTTGACTTTGAATGATCTGTAAATGTAAAGTGACTATGCTCTTAAACAAGTAGAACAAAACAAGTGAATTCCTGGAATGACTTGATAATGTAACAAAATGTCCAAAACATGTATAAAAATAGGGAGGGGATTCAAAGGTCCACCTATGCCTAAAATCTAGCCTAAAAGTGACTAGTTAAGGCTGCCCCAAATGCCTTTTTCTTTTGATGAACCACTGCACAAAAATCTAGACCTAGATCTCTGAGACCTAGATTTGGTACCCTAGTGAATCTAATGTTGTTTTGGGAGGACAATGGCACCTAGAAAGCCCTTTTCCTAGATAGAAACACCCCACAGACCCTTGTCTGAGATTTTCCAGCTCAAATTTGTAGTGATGATCTGTCCCTATATGTTGAGTATTTTCTGAACTTTTTCGTTTTTGTTAGAAACCTGTAGTTGCACCTGCAAGACATTAAGAGGGTATGGTTGTGGCTATATAGAGATTTTCCTTAGTAAAACCCCTATTTTGGTGATTTCCACCTCCACAAATAGCCAATATTTAAATTGAAATATTGCGTGTCCTCTTGAATCTTAAGCATGTATAAGATTGTTATGCGCTAAAGTGAATAAATGTAATCTAGGATCCTACTTAAATGTGTTAAAGAAAAACCCTAAATGATATGATTGAATGTAAACTATAATTCAATAAAGAATGCCTGAATCACATAACTTGAAATAACAAATCTTAGATCTAAAGCTTACATGTAGAAACATGAGAATAACATGACATCATACCCAACCCCTTAGGGAGAGGTCCAAAACAATCATCAACCAATGATTCCCTATCATCCTCCAACATCTCTTAAAGCTTCCATCCGATGAATGAATTTAAATGCATACTTGATGCTTGCTGATTTCTTCTTGATTTTGTAGGTCTAAAACTTCACATAAGATTGAGTCTTCACTTCATAAGGATATCATAACATTACACCTTCAATTGATGCTAGATTGATTTCACAAATGAGAAAGTAAACTTAATTATATATGAGACTCTAATATTTGATTTGATAAATGGCCAAATTAGAAATATTATTTTTTTAACATCATGTTAGTTTTGGAAAGGGTAATACTAACTCTATATCCTCCTAAAATCTCGGCCAAAAAGTGTCAGACGATCTCATTCTAAACAACCCCATCTCGACAAAATAGGCCCGAATTTCTAGGATCACAAGATTATAGGATCTTATTTCCAAAAAGCACAAGTTTCATGAAAAATTATGATATTTAAGTTGGGGAAGTGCTGTTTTGAATTTTTGAAATATGGTAGGACTTAAAATTAGTTAAAATAATGAAAGATAAAGGACACACCTAAAATTAAGGGCCCAAATAAGAGTGTGATGAGATTTAAATTAAGATAGGACTCATCTTCTTGAATTAATTATTAATTAAATACATATCAGGGTCCTATAATGCATAATAAAATGAGACATACTAAAGTGAGTGCAAGAAAAGCATGGAATTGCACACCCTAATTAAAGGTGTATAATTTACAATGCTACATTTATCCTCCATTTTAGCGATTATATGACACATTCTGCATATGCAAGCTAAAGTACAAAATAATAAACATTCACGAAAAAAGATATTCCCAAAGGTGTGGAATGAAACCCCCTGTGTAATACTTATAATGCAATGTTAAGAACCATATTATGCAAAACCACTTTGTTAGTCAAAATCAGATTCACCTAGAATGCTTAATAAGAATGGTAAAATTTGAGGGCTATATGTCCCCCCTATTTTTTCATCCTAATTAGGAGGTAAAAATAGGGTATCCTCTTTACCAGTTTGAATTGTGAAGGTTAGGTGATGTTAAAATTATTTCAATGGGGTTTGAAACAAATTCAAAATGATTCGATGAATATTTGGTGAAATATAGGATTGAATCATGAGACCAACGCATTAGACGACACATGAATCAAATTCCTACAATTGAAGATATGAAAGGATTAGTGAACATGGGAAAATTAGGGTTTCTGAAGAAATTTACCTTTTAAATAGTGTAAATTCTACTATTCATTTGTCTTATTTAGATTTTGTCTTTCTTGTAGAGGGGTCTACCATGGTCAAGATGTCGAGCAGATGCCCATATCAACCCTCAAGGATGTAGGTTTTGAGGTATGCAATCGAGGAGGGTATCCAGACACTTGATGTAGGAAATCTAACTCTTCTCTACATGTGATTTCATTGATTTCAAGCCATAATTTATGCATATAACAATATGCTATCATGTGGGTCCACTCGAACATGGGCACCATGGTCCCATCTGGGTGCCATGCTCGCATTTGGGCATCATGGTCCTATATGGGTACCATGGTCCCACATGGACGCCATGGTCTAAAAATAGGCACCATGAGGCACACAGGGGTTATGACTATGATGATGAGAGATGGTGATGAAAGTTGTTGATTGTTGTGTTTGCATGCACTTCCCTCAATGTGGGAGCATATGAGTGGCTATGTTTATAGGTATCTTCGAAGTGAGATTTAAGAGCTCAAGTAGGAGGATGTGATACTACTTCAGGATGCGAGATTATATTTGATATACTACATGCCTACCATGTAGTTTAATGATACAATGTTGATGGCGTTGATGGAGCATTGGGAGGTTGATACATCTACTTTACATCTTTTGACAAGAGAGATGCATATCACACTCGAGCATTTGTATCACATCCTATGATTTTTCATACGAGGTTAGACTGATTGAACAACATTCTCATGTTGTGATGGCGAAGGATCAGATTTATTGTATTGGATGCCACACACCTAGGGATACCATTTGGTTAGATACTCATTTGGTGGTTGATGCATACTATTTGAGACATTTATCTTCTATGAAAGATACTCATCATTGGCATAGTGCTTGCTAGTGCATCAGATGGATGAGGAAGTCACCTTCCAAGAGACCTTGTTCACACTATCTGAGAGATGGAGGAGGGTAGAAATTTTATTCTTGGGGATAGAGCATGTTGGGACATCCCTATCACTACCTAGGTAAATATGTGTATTATGACGCGAACATGCATTATCCTTCAATTCTGGATGTTCAAGCATATAGAATGTACTAGGCCAATGGATTTCTTATGGATCTCACCTTTGATGAGCCATGGGCACACACATACCCTTGTGGGAGATCTTGGTAGAGAGGGGATTTACTATACTCAAGGATTGTAGTTGTTTGCCTACAACTCGTTGACATCATTTGAAGACTTTACAGGTGCATGCTAGATTGGCTAGGACATAATAGATAGTTGAGAAGGATGCAACGAGACCATTTGTTGGAGGGCCTCCATAGCTAGATTATTGTGCCATAATACTATGATCGATTGATGTGACAATTTGGCTAGATACAGGGTTGTCCCACCACAATACCAATGTACCTGCAATCATCTTGAACTTCTATGATACTTGGAGCATGACCTAAACAATAGTAGATGTGGAGATTATTGGTTCTAGAGAGGATGAGAGATATGATGCATTGGCTCCATAAAATGTTGATGATGCAAGTGTCCTATAATCATACACTAGGTATTGGGAGGCTACTTATCTTCCTATTTCTCCTCAAGGTCATCCTATGGAGACCTAAGGCAATGGATTAGAGGAGTGTATGATGACGATGTAGGGAGATAAGATGAGTTGGAGGGAGAGGATGAGCTTGATAGAGATGATGAGTAGGATCAGGGAGAGGACTATGTCTTTGGTTGTGAGGATTTTGAGATGCTAGATCATGACCTACCACCTATAGATGATAGACACAAGGGGGTAGAGGAGATAGAACAAGATGATGTTCCACTATAGAAACACACCTCCCAAGCACCTAGAGCATCGCAACCAATCCCCCACGTGGAGATGCCTAGTGTGTATGAGTGCAGAGCCATGCCCCCAAGCACAATGCAAGCAAGAGTATCCCATACTCTTGCTACATTTGAATCTAAGTGGCAGGAGGGATATCTAGGTAAGAAGATGCTATTTATTTATGATGCATTTGTGTGTTAAGTTTTGATATGTTTGATGATATTATTGATATTTATTTCTTTACTTTCTTGTACTTGGTACATGGGGATGGTATGATTTTTTGGATCACATCTTTCAAGATATGGTCATAGTTATGTGTATCCCTCGATCAATATAGACCGTTCTTGGGTCTCAACAAAGTGCAAGGGGACATGTGGACATGTTTTATTCCATGAGCATGAGAGTAGAGATAGAGATTTGTCGGGAGGAGGAGGAGCTATTATGATAGGATCTTGCTGAGTCTAGATCAGAGGCATTGAGACATGGAGGATTCCTCAAGGGTAGGGAGTGGAGGAGTACTTCTAGATCTTACTCTTGATCCATGAAATCTCATAGATGATTTCCTATGCCCCTACCACAACCAGGATCTAAGGGATCTGGTAGTCATTATCCATGATGATATGTATATGATTGGACACAACATTTTATCTTAGTGGTGGTTTTTGTATATGTGTGTGTGTGTGTGTGTGTGCATATATATATATATATATATATATTGTAAAGCGGAAAAATCAAACCCTAGTTGTTCTCCCCTCCCCAACTCCAAGGAGAGAGAAGGGAGAGTCACTAGGGTTGATGGTTTTCACTTAGGGGAGGCTTTACATTCAAAAGAGGGGTTGAAACCCACAAGATCCAATCCCACGCAATGCAAGATTGGATTCTATATGAGTTTCAAGGGCTAAGACATCAAGGATACCCTCTTTTGTAAAGAATGTAGATAAAAAGATTGAACTAGGAATGCATGTAAAGCAAGAAAGATTCGCTTATAAACAGAGATAGGGATATGGGATGAAGCTGCGGACCTGGAATTAACAGTAAAATGTCGAGATGGTGCTGTTCTGCAAATTTGAGGGAAAGTTGACGGGATGATGGCACCCGGCGTGCACACGGTCCTCCGAAAAATCCGCGAAACGAAGGTGGGTCTGTTCGTCTCTGCACAAGGATTCCAGATCTTCAATTACAGCCATGTGCCTGCAACCTACACATAGAAAAGAGAGGATGATTGGGGGGTTAGGGATGAGGGGTTTGCCTTTAGGTCAAACCCCGGTTTTGGAATTAACCAAGAAATGAGAATGCTGTAAATGTAAATGTTTGTAATGTAAACAAGTACTGATACCTTGTTGTAAGAATGTTTGTATTCTTACATGTGAAGGTGTAATGCATGTAGTATGTTGTATGTTGTATGTGATCTCCTCTTCAATGGTTGAATCCTTGTCTTGAATGCAACACCTAGCCTTGAATGGAGACTTAGAATGCTCAATTGCTTGAAGGAATGCTTGAATGCTTGAATGTTTGAATGCTTGAATGTTTGAATATCGTTTCCGCCCTTTTTCCCATCTACCAAAATGGGAGAGGAAATGTAGTTTATATACTTGTCGATTAGGGTTGATAGACTGATTTTCCCGACCTTAGGCCGACCAGGAAACATTATTTTCCAATTTGCAAACTTAAAGACCTGATGCCCTAAAGAGACCGGGCCCAAAATAGGGCCAGGGACCAGGGCGCTGAGCGCCATGGTCCTGGGGGACCAGGGCGCTGGGTGCCCTAGTCCTGAAGGACCAGGGCGCTGGGCGCCATGGTCCCACCTCCCGGGACAGCAGGGTGCAAGGAGGGATCAGGCCAGGGTGCAGAAAAATGCAGTTTTTGATGTCACAAGTAGGTTTCAAGGTCTTCATTCAAGTTCAACGTTGCGCCACCATCGTGAAGACCCAAATGCAGTCGAAATTGCAAGTGTTGCAATTTTAGGACGCTACATTTAGCCCCCACTTTAGCGGGAGTATAAGCGTACGCTCATACTTCTGGTAAAGTACAAGGAAACAACATTGAAAAACTTTCACCACGTCAAGGAGGCAAGATACACCAAGCCCCCAGTGGACTAAGGATCTTACGAATTTGATTGAAAAAGTAAAAGGGAAGATCACGAGGGAGAACCATGACTGTCAGTAGTAAGGTTCCCTCACTATGAGTCATGCAAGAAAGATATCAAAAATTTTCAAGGCAAAGCTAAATTTGTCAAGAAATTTTCAAGTATCTTGAAAAGATATGAACGGGATGTATGCCCCCCTACGTTAAAGCGATCGCACACGCCTCACCAGGGGTGATTGCTTTAAGGTAGTGATACATATAAGAAATGAGAAAGGAGCATGTTATCACAAGGATTTAGCCCCCAAGTGTGAGATAAGCCCAAGGATAATAGACACAAAACACAAAGCACGAGGTGACTTCGCTTTCCTCGGGGTCAGTATGCTGTATGATAATTCATGTATATCATATGTATGTATGCATAATTGTTCTTCATTTCCCAATCAAGGAAGGTCACCTAGAAGAAGGAAACACATGTGTCTTTTGAGTCAACATGAGAGAGACCAAGAGATCTCAATGCTTTGCATCGTCCTCAAGTAGACAACACTAAGGACAACAAATAGAAGAATGAGAATAACACATAGAAGAAGTAACAAAAGAGATCAAGAGAGGAGAGAGTCTGCTATGCTAATGAAACTAGTCTAGCACGTCATCTACTCCCCGATCTTGCTGATCAATATTTCGGGAAGGTAGGAAACACGCTAGATGAGGAACATCCAACACTAGTTAGTGGAGACAATAGTTAGTGAAGACTAATTTATTTCCTAAGAGGATCATCACAATTTAATTAATTAAATCAACCTAATTAATTCGCCGCTAATTAAAATCGAGGGATATTTAAATATCTCAATTTCATTCAAAACATTCCAGACCAAAAATAATGATAATGCTATCTTAAATTTAAAACTAATTAATTGGGTGCATGTAAATTCATTATTTAAATTTAACTAATAAGGCTACAAATTCAATAATGTCATTTGCCCAATAAATGTACTGTATACTATAGTCAACATTAATCTCCCCTAAACCTTCAAATTTCAACTATTAAATAATTTGGCCAAAGATTGGCCTCATAGGCTAAAATTCGTATAAAATAATTAATAATTATCATTTACAAATTTCCCCCAAATTAAGTTTAACTTGGCATCCGCATTTTATTAAATACAAAAATTATCTATGAAATATCCTTGATAAAATTACGTCAATAATTGCGACTATATAAAATTTATCCCCCAATTAAAATTCAGCTAAAAGTGAAAGAGTATCAAATTATTAATTAAGCGTTCATTAATATTTATTAATAAAATAAAATAAAATAGGTTTTCAACTTAACCTCATATATATATATATAAACAATTGGATAAACAAGTCTAAATTTATACCTATTTATACATATAGATTTTTTTTAATAAAATGAACCAACTATACCCACTAAATAATATATTGCAACTTACAAATAAACCCTAATATTTTAATAATTAATTAAAAGTATAATTCAAATCCCTTTCTTATTTTTATTTGCTAACCCTAACCCGAATATGGGCTAGGGTTGAATTACTAATATGCTTTTATTATTTAAATGCTAACCCTAACCCGAAATTGGGTTAGGGTTGCATTTTTATCAATCAAAATTCTTTTTTTTTACCCTAACCTGAATTTGGGTTAGGGTTTAATATTTTCTTTTTTTTGGTGAGTGTTTGTGCGTGTTTTGTGTGCATTGCATGGTCATGATCCGGTGGCCATGGAGGTGGCGGCGAGTTTGAGAGAGAGAGCCACAGAGGGGGGGTTTCGAAGGGGGGCAGAGGCATCCATGGGGAAACCACTGTGGATGCCCATAGTGGCCTCTTTGTGCCGCTCACTATGGTTACCCTCAGTGGCGGCCCCAACGCTACCCACTGTGGTGGTGCCGACGCCACCCACTGTGGTTGCCCATAGTGGCGGATGCAGCTCTGCCCACTATGGGTGCCCACAGTGGTGGCGCCAATGCCGCCCACTGCAGATGCCCACAGTGGCGGGCGCGGCCTGCGGCCCCTTCTGGGGAGGGGTAAGGGTTTTGGCCCTCCCAACATGTCCCCTTTTTTTAATTTCTTTTTTTGTGTTATTTTTTTTGGGTTTTAATGCGTGTAATATATATATATATATATATATATATATGATTTTAATTGGTTGCAGGGATATAAGACTGTAAGATAAATTATACATTCAGCCAACATACTAACTAGATTACTTCACTTTCTTTATTATGTATATACTTTTTTCTTGAATAAATCTTTTTCTTCTCCTTTTTTTTTTTAATGCAGTGATAAATTCCTAATATAATGACTATCATGCGATAACACGAAATCTAAAATTGGTAAATATTTCCTTCTTAGGCATAAGGCATATTAGGTCTAACACTATTCTTTTTAAAACAACTTAGTCATTTGAATAAGAAATATTGCTTATTGTTTAACTTGTAGGAATGAATAAAATATAGACAACAAAGTAAATAGATAAGCATTTCTTTCTCCCTTTTGTTTTTATACAACAATTAAATAATCAATGGCTGACAGAAAGCAATAGGACATAAACTCAATAGCTATCTTTTTTTAACCACATACAAACAATCCTTTTAAAACTAATAGTTTTATCTACTACATTTCTTTTCATTCTAACTTCTAATAGTTAATTGTAGGAAGAGATATATTTAGATTTGCCTATTTTAACTTTCTGTTTTGTTATTTAAAATAAAGGAAAATGATAGTAATAAATACAACTACAACAACATTTAAATATTCCAGAAAAAATACTTAAAACATTTTCATTTCTCTTTCTGCATCTCTTTTTTTTACATAAATTACAAAGATAATAGATGACAGATTTTAGTTAAATGTCAGATTTAAATAAAATATAATTTTCTAATAATTGATAGATTTCAGATAAAAGATGACAACGTTAACATTACAGCCTTTCATTCAAAAACACTTTTCTTATAGAATATTTTGAATACAATAGTCAACTTTTACAATGGGTGAAATACCCCAACTGGTCTCTCATTCCTAATAATGAGGACTTAAATAAAATAAAACATTTCTTTATACAAAAATAAATACACCATAAGCTCCTTATTTACATTTCTGCAACTAAAATATAATATTCATTTCCTATTGTTTTTCTGCAACTAAACTGAAATCAGCAACTCCTAGCTTTTTTCTTTTTTCTTTTCCAAGCAACCTGCATACAAATCTTAAGGCTGTGACCATGGGGTGCTCACCTCTCAGTCTAGGCTTACTAGAAGCCACCCTCGAGCTTGGAGAACCAAGTCCTAGACGGGTTACACTCAAGCAAACACAACAAGCAAGGGATAAACTCAAGCAAACACATTCCCCTCCCAAGGCTGAAACTTCATCACATAATGCGATGTTTACAAGGGTGTAAGTGGACCAAATACCTTTGAGGAGAAATGCAAGATAATATATCACAACCAACGCATGGAAACCAAGAACACAACAAAAATCATCTTAACCCCACATCCTTATGACCCCCAAGGCATACATGCCATATTTTCTCCCCTTATGACCCCCGAATGCATAAACAAAACTATGCAACAAGGGTCACATAAACAAACCCTTGAGATCACTCTCATAATGAGAGCCTCTCACTCTAAGGCTATCAAACTCCTTCAACCCCCAAGACCATCCTACCCTCCCAAGGGTAAGAAGGCCTTGGATACTCCCAAAACACAAGAAATGCATAAACAGAAATAAGAGGAAGATCACATAATATTTTCACAAAGGAAAGACAAGGAAAAACAACATTTACATTCAAGAATTCCTACAAACAGATTTCAAACATACAAGTAAGAAAAATCACCAACCTTGAATCTGCTAAGGGTATTCTATCTTAGGATTCCCACAGATACTGAGAGGGGGGGGGGTGAATCAGTATCTAACCAATGAATAGAATTTCTTAACTTAAAACATGTAGAACATATTATAAAAGTGTACCGGTATGCAAGAAATAAAGTAATAAACAAAATTAAAAGCATCGACATGAAAATTCACACCATGACACAAGGATTTGTGACCTACAATATTCACTTATTGGCCAATAAGAGAATATTACGACTACAAGAGGGGCCTACACATGCAGGAAGGCCAACTGCCTAGAGCTCACTTCTCAAACACAAAATGGGAAGTCTCACTGACTTACAATGTGGATTATACAAATCCAATATCTTGTACTACTTTACAATAGCATCTATAATGCCAGATCCAGTACCGGTTTCTACTATGTTCTTTACATAAAACCTTTAACCTATATTTTGCATAATAGGTCTGCCTAATATCTTTTCCTTTATCCCTTCCACTTACCAAATGTCTACAATGATCTCTCTTGTATATAAGAGTCATTTTACAACTTGCCAAGTCAACTTACAAAGATTTTAAAATAATAAACAAAATATAATATATCAAAAATCCCGTCGGACTCTGTGCCGGTATACTTCCTTTCTTTGCCGGTGTTGATGGTCTGAGTGCTAGTGTAGAGTCTGATCTTGCTAGTGCCGGTGTAGTGTAATGCCTTGTCGGTGTAATGCCTTGCCGGTGCCATAGGATTGTAAGGTTGCCATCAATGACAAAACCTTCAATCACCTACAATGTCTCATTGGAGTGTGCATATGCCAACAATCTCCCCCTTTGGCATCGATGGCAACACTCATGAGAAAATTCAAAAGTGTATCCAAAACTGTAATCCAAAAATGTTTCCAAAAATATGTTACCAAAAATATAAGAACTCCCCCTGAGTAGATAAGTTTTTTGCCGGTTATTTTCTCATACTACTACTCCCCCTTTGGCATCAATGACAAAGGTTGTCAAGGTGTCAATACAGTTGTAGTCTCAACCTTGTAACTGGGTGGTTACAATTTGAAAAAGCTCTGCCAAAATCAAGTTTATACTCTCCATAAACTTCTTGCTATCTCTTATTGTTGTCTCTGTTCTTTTAACTGTACCGATGAGGTGCTGCATATGCTCTGTCGGTGTTTTCTGTCCTTATACTGGTGCCTCAAAAATTTCCTTCCATAATGATGCTAGATAGTCCAATCTTGGACTCAATTTTAGTCTTAAATTCTTTGCCTTATTTACTATTATCTCCTTTTCTCTTCCCAACTTAAGTAACTCTTCCTCAAAAGTTGTTATCTTCTGTTCAAAAACTGATAATGTATCAGGTGAGTTAACAAAATTATCTGCAAGTTTATTGATTTCATCTTGTACCTTGCTCATCTTCTTATCTATGTCTATTGTCAAAAAGTTTGTCTTGCAAGTATCTTTGTACAGAGTTTTAAATTCCTTCAATAAGTTACACAGTTCTGGTAGAAGTGTGTCAAAATCTCTAGTACACTTCTTTATTTGATCTTCAAAGAATTTTTGCTTTTCAGTTTCTACCTTGTCCTTCAATGTCTCTTCCTTTATTTTCTCAATAGTCACTATGTTCTCAGTGATGTATTTACACAAAGTATCAAGTTGTCCTAAAGAATCCTTATTGTCTATGTTATAGTTAGGAGCTATTACCTTCAAAATTGAGATTGTGTCATCTATAGCTTTATAAGCCTGTGAACTACAATCTGTTATCCTTTTGATTGAATCCAAAAGTACTTTAGTTACATTTTTTGATTTGTGGCCTACTGAGGAGGAACCAACATTATAAATTCCATCGGTGGAGGAAGTAACCAAGCTTGTTGTGACCTCTGGTAGGTCAGTCTGTGTTTGCATTTCCTTAAGCAATGGTTTGTGTACATCTCCTATTGCTGGTTGTACCCATTTCCTCATGACTCTGTTCTTGTACCTGTTCCTGTTTTGGACCCTTTTGCTCTTCTTGTTTCTTTGTTTGTTGTTCTGTGTTATCATCTGTTGGTTTCTCTTGTGTTTGATCAGTTTGCTCAGTTACCAATGGCTCACTAGCCATGTCTGTCATACCAGTTGTATCTTTATCTACCACAATGTTGATCTTTTGTGTATCAACATCTACTGTGTATAGTAGCTCAGGATTAGGATTTGTATCCTTTATGTTCATACTCTCATCTGCCGGTTGATCTTCAGTAGTTTTTGCCGGTGATGTAATTCGAGGTGGTGGGGATAAGTTATCTTTAACTTTGATGCTCGGAGGTCCACCAACCTTTCCTTTACCCTTGTCTCTTTCCTTCTGGTATACCTTTATAGGTTTGGGGTTCTTGTATTCTTCATGTTTTTCTTTTTCAACAAGAAATATGTCCCATGCATTTTCTGTTTCTTCAGTTACCTCATTAACTCTTCCAACCATTAAAGCAATATGCCGGTGTGCAGTAGAGAATACTGATCGGTTGGCTTCAACAATTAAATCATCTATCTCCTTAGGTGAGTTTACTGGATAAACAACTAGTAACTTTTCAATTTTAATTTTCTTATCAATCTCTATAACAGCTTGTCTTCTTGCTTCCATTCTTTTGAACAGTTCATCTGGTACTTCATCTATCACTTCCATCAAAAATTTCTTATACATGTCCATATGCAAAATAACACTGTTTTCCACTTGTTCTTTTTCATCTGCTGTTAGAGTGTCATAGACCTTTCCTATGTTTTTGAGTTTCCCTTCCTCTGTAATTTCATTTAGCAATATGTTAAGAGGGGCCAAGTTTTGTTTTTTTCTTCTTTGGTGTTGTCTTTCTAACTGGAGACCTTACTGCTTGCTCTTTCTGTCTATTCCTTCTAGGTGAAGGTGTTGTTGCCGATGAAGGATCTCTTTTCCTTACAACTCTCTTGAAAGTTGCAGGCATGTCACTCTCCGAAGAAGTGCCTACCAGTGATAGGTGAGTTTCGGACTGTAGAGTTCCTAACTCATCCTTAGTGATACCAGTTTGCTTTAATACATCTTCTTTAATAGCCTTTACCTATCTAGAACCTCTTCTCACAACTGCCTCAATCTTTTTCACTCTCTTTTTAGATTGTATTTGATTTTCTATGGTTTCAGCACTACCAAATACTTCTTCCTTTGGTTCATTTGGAGCTTCAAGAAATGCTTTAGCATAGGTCTCAATTATATGATCATCAGTCTCATAACCCATCTCTATTACCCAGATTATTCTAGGGATGACTGCTTCCATCCATATCTCATCCTTTTTGATTAGAAAACATATATCATCCTTGTACTTGTCAACAATCTTCTGTGATAATCTGATTCTCTTCTTCATTTTGGCCTTAAGTGCTTGAAAATAATCATGAATGTTCTTTTCCTTGTCTTCACCCATGTTATTCAATAGTTTTGTTGACTGTTTTTCTATCGGTATATCAAATCCAAGTGCTTTATAGCCTATATCGGGAACCTGTTCAGTTATGTGTAGCATCAAGCATACAAGCAGATTACCAAACCTAAAAGTTCCTTTCTTATCTTTCTTTATCTGGCCTAAGTTGTCAATTAACTCATCTTTTAACCATTCACATATGTCAATTTTCACATTGTCTGTAACCATATCATAAGCACTCTTAATGCATAAACTTGAAACTAAGTTGAGTCTATTTGCATGAGTGGCTTTATACCTTAAAATCATGCTAAGAAATCTCACATTTATATCTGTTACATCATTTACCCTCAAGGACCTTCTGTCAGATGTTGCACCAGTTAAGTTCATAACTAGGTCATTGGAGACCTTTTTAGTCTTGTCTGGTCTTTTACCGGTGGATGGTAACCCTATGACAACTTTCACAGCTTCCTTTGTAATTTTGTGAATTGCATCTAACTAGAAAAATTCACCATGTACCCTGCTTAAGACTATCCTAATCAAATCCTTGGGAAATTCAGGAATGTAGAGGATTTCAATAAATCCTAGGGTTTCAATGATTTTATGTTCCGGTTTTACATTTATGAAATTATCACATATGACAGATTTATACATTGTTTTGATCTCTTCATCTCCTAATTCCTCTATGTTATAGTGAACGTAAATTCTGGGGTCTTCAGTATAAACAACTCCTTTTGGAATTTGAGAAAAAGCACCTACATTGTCATCTTTCTTTGCTACCTCAGGAACTATTTGAAACACGGGCCTAGGGCATTTTATAACCTTGACTACAGTAGGGTTTGCTATATATTCAAGTACAGAGGTGGATGCCATGATGATAAATACCTTTTTCTGCCTTTGGATGGATTGATTTCTTGAAGTGCTTCGCCTCTTTGCTCGAAATCCCTTAGCCCTGCAAGTTTCGCGCTCTTCGAATGTTTGAAATCTCGGTGAAGTGAAATGGAGCCAAAACCACAAATTTATAATGTTTATTTGCCATCTACCATATTTAATGCATGCTGGTTAAGTATTCACTTAACATTGTCTGTCGGCAATGAAGTAATTTCCAACTTCTCATCTCTAACCGAGGGAATAATAACACATGTGTCATTAGATTGCCAAGCCCTCAAGGAAACTTTCTTGAATTTGATGAAGAACTTCCTTCCGGTGGAGCACTACTCTGTCCTGCCGGTGGAGTAATACTTAGTTCTGCTAGTGGAGTGTTGGTTGGTTCTACCGGTGGAGGAGTATTCCCAACATTTAGATCAGCTTTTCTAATCCATTGTTTTACCTCTTCATGTTTTTCTTTCCCTTTCAAGCTAGAACTTTTGTTATCTGTCAGCGATCCTTTACTTCTACAGAATTTTGCAATATGCCCAATCTTGTTACATGCATAGCAAGTCACATTATTTTTCTGAATAGCTTTCCCATAACCTATGCCGGTTTGTGTTCTACATTGATTAGATAGGTGTCCAAATCTTCCACAAACATAACATCTCACATTCATTCTGTAATTTTTCAGAGTTGTGACCAACTTTGTCGCATTTTGAACATTGACCGGTGGGTGTGCTGATATTCTGATAATTTCTAGATCTACATTCATTTGCTCTATGACCATACTTATTACAGTTAAAGCATTTTCCATTGAATTTATAAGTATTAGGTTGCCTTACCGGTTTGCTATGATCCTGAGTATTTGTAGTACCAGATCTTTCACCAATTTCAAAGCCAATTCCAGAAGTGTCACCCTTAGGTTTTTGATTCTTCAGCAAGGTGCCAAGTTCATCTGAGCTTTTCTTGAATTTTTCTTTATGTTGATTAGTAGTTTATAGTTCTCTTTCTAAGACTTCTTTCTGCCTCATCAGTTCATTGGAGTCATTCTGAGTGTGCATCAGATTTGTCTTCAATAAATCATTTTCATAGCTAAGTCTTGTGTTCTCATTTGCTGCATCACTTAGTCTTTTGGTCAATTCTTCTTCATTCTTTTTCCTATCCTCAATTTCTTTACAAAATATCATAGTCATATCCCGCATCTCATTCTTTGTTATCATGTTCTCTTGTTTCAGCTTGCTTATCTGATCATTAAGTGATTCCTTTTCATCATTCTTATTTTGCATCTTTTCACAAAGTTCTCTTCTCTTATTTCTTGCAATATTAAGATTCTCTTGAAGTGCCTGAATGATATCCTGAGATGCCTTTAGATCATCTTCTAGTTTGATATTTTTCAATTTTTCTGTATCATAGTCTGAGAGAGCTCCTTCAAATTACTTCATCAGATTTTCCATATCTATCAGTGTTAAGATCTTCCTCAAGCTATTAGGCTTCTGAAAATAGAGGACCAAGCTTTGATTCCAATTGTTAGGATTCCCACAGATACTGAGAGGGGGGGGGGTGAATCAGTATCTAACCGGTGAATAGAATTTCTTACCTTAAAACATGTAGAACATATTATAACAGTGTACCGGTATGTAAGAAATAAAGCAATAAACAAAATTAAAAGCATCCACATGAAAAGTCACACCATGACACAAGGATTTAACGAGGAAACCCGGTGTGGGAAAAACCTCGGTGGGATTTGTGACCCACAATATTCACTTACTGGCCAATAAAAGAATATTACTGCTACAAGAGGGGCATGTACATGCAGGAAGACCAACTGCCTAGAGCTCACCGCTTAAACACAAAATGGGAAGTCTCACTGACTTACAATGTGGATTATACAAATCCAATATCTTGTATTGCTTTACAATAGCATCTATAATGCCAGATACAGTACTGGTTTCCGCTTTGTTCTTTACATAAAACCTTTAACCTATATTTCGCATAATAGGTCTGCCTAATATCTTTTCCTTTATCTCTTCCACTTACCAAATGTCTACAATGATCTCTCTTATATATAAGAGTCACTTTAGAACTTGCCAAGTCGGCTTACAAAGATTTACAATAATAAACAAAATATAATATATCAAAAATCCTGTCGGCCTCTGTGTCGGTATACTTCCTTTCTTTGTCGGTGCCGGTGGTCTGAGTGCCGGTGTAGAGTTTGATCTTGCTAGTGCCGGTGTAGTGTAATGCCTTGTCGATGCCATAGGATTGTAAGGTTTCCATCAATGACAAAACCTTCAATCACCTACAATGTCTCATTGGAGTGTGCATATGCCAACAATATCCCCCTTTGGCATTGATGATAACACTCATGAGAAAATTCAAAAGTGTATCCAAAACTGTAATCCAAAAATGTTTCCAAAAATATGTTACCAAAAATATAAGAACTCCCCCTGAGTAGATAAGTCTTTTGCTGGTTATTTTCTCATACTACTACTCCCCCTTTGGCATCAATGACAAAGGTTGTCAAGGTGTCAATACAGTTGTAGTCTCAACCTTGTAACTGGGTGGTTACAATTTGAAAAAGCTCTGCCAAAATCAAGTTTATACTCTCCATAAACTTCTTGCTGTCTTTGTTCTTTTAACTGTACCGGTGAGGTGCTACATATGCTCTGCCGGTATTTTCTATCCTTGTACTGGTGCCTTAGATATTTCCTTCCGTAATGATGCTAGATAGTCCAATATTGGACTCAGTTTTAGTCTCAAATTATTTGCCTTATTTACTATTCTCTCCTTTTCTCTTCCTAGCTTAAGTAACTCTTCCTCAAAAGTTGTTATCTTCTGTTCAAAAACTGATAATGTATCAGGTGAGTTAACAAAATTATCTGCAAGTTTATTGATTTCATCCTATACCTTGCTCATCTTCTTATCTATGTCTACCGTCGAAAAGTTTGTCTTGCAAGTATCTTTGTACAGAGTTTTAAATTCCTTCAATAAGTTACACAGTTCCAGTAGAAGTGTGTCAAAATCTCTAGTACACTTCTTTATTTGATCTTCAAATATTTTTTGCTTTTCAATTTCTACCTTGAAGTTGTCCTAAAGAATCCTTATTGTCTATGTTATAGTTAGGATCTATTACCTTCAAAATTGAGATTGTGTCATCTATAGCTTTATAAGCCTATGAACTACAATCTGTTATCCTTTTGATTGAATCCAGAAGTACTTCAGTTAAATTTGTTGATTTGTGGCCTGCTGAGGAGGAACCAACATTCTAAATTCCGCCAGTGGAGGAAGTAACCAAGCTTGTTGTGACCTCTGGTAGGTCAGTTTGTGTTTGCATTTCCTTAAGAAATGGTTTGTGTACATCTCCTATTGCCGGTTGTATTGTTTCCTCATGCGACTGTTCCTGTACCTGTTCCTATTCCGGACCCTTTTGCTCTTCTTGTTTCTCTGTTTGTTGTTCTGTGTTATCATATGTCGGTTTCTCTTATGTTTGATTAGTTTGCTCAGTTACCGGTGGCTCACTAGCCATGTTTGTTATACCAGTTGTATCTTTATCTACCACAATGTTGATCTTTTGTGTATCAACATCTACTGTGTATAGTACCTCAGGATTAGGATTTGTATCCTTTATGTTCATACTCTCATCTATCGGTTGATCTTCAGTAGTTTTTTCGGTGATGTAATTTGAGGTGGTGGGGATAAGTTATCTTTAACTTTGATGCTCGGAGGTCTACCAACCTTTCCTTTACCCTTGTCTCTTTCCTTCTGGTATGCCTTTATAGGTTTGGAGTTCCTGTATTCTTCCTATTTTTCTTTTTCAACAAGAAATATGTCCCATGCATTTTCTATTTCTTCAGTTACCTCATTAACTCTTCCAGCCATTAAAGCAATATGCCAGTGTGTAGTAGAGAATATTGACCGGTTGGCTTCAGCAATTAAATCATCTATCTCCTTAGGTGAGTTTACTGGATAAACAACTAGTAACTTTTCAATTTTAATTTTCTTATCAAGCTCTATAACAACTTGTCTTCTTGCTTCCAGTCTTTTGAATAGTTCATCTGGTACTTCATCTATCACTTCCATTAAAAATTTCTTATACATGTCCATATGCAAAATAACACTGTTTTCCACTTGTTCTTTTTCATCTTTTGTTAGAGTGTCATAGACCTTTCCTATGTTTTTGAGTTTCCCTTCCTCTGTAATCTCATTTAGCAATATGTCAAGAGGGGCCAAGTTTTGTTTTGTTCTCTTCTTCTTCTTTGGTGTCAGTTTCTTCTTTGGTGTTGTCTTTCTAACTGGAGACCTTACTGCTTGCTGTTTCTGTCTAGTCCTTCTAGGTGAAGGTGTGGTTGCCGGTGAAGGATCTCTTTTCCTTACAACTCTCTTGAAATTTGCAGGCATGTCACTCTCCAAAGAAGTGCCTACTGGTGATAGGTGAGTTTCAGGCTATAGAGTTCCTAACTCATCCTCAGTGATACCAATTTGCTTTAATACATCTTCTTTAATAGCCTTTGCCTGTCTAGAACCTCTTCTCACAACTGCCTGAATCTTTTTCACTCTCTTTTTAGATTGCATTTGATTTTCTATGGTTTCAGCACTACCAAATACTTCTTCCTTTGGTTCATTTGGAGCTTCAAGAAGTGCTTTAGCATAGGTCTCAATTATATGATCATCAGTCTCGTAACCCATCTCTGTTACCCAAATTGTTCTAGGGACGTCTGCTTCCATCCAGATCTCATCCTTTTTGATTACAAAACATATATCATCCTTGTATTTGTCAACAATCTTTTGTGATAATCTGATTCTCTTCTTCATTTTGGCCTTAAGTGCTTGAAAATAATCATGAATGTTATTTTCCTTGTCTTCACCCATGTTATTCAATAGTTCTGTTAACTGTTTTCCTACCGGTATATCAAATCCAAGTGCTTTATAGCCTATACCGGGAACCTGTTCGGTTATGTGTAGCATCAAGCATACAAGTAGATTAGCAAACCTAAAAGTTCCTTTCTTATCTTTCTTTATCTTGCCTAAGTTGTCAATTAACTCATCTTTTAACCATTCACATATGTCAATTTTCACATTGTTTGTAACTATATCATAGGCACTGTTAATGCATAAACTTGAAACTGAGTTGAGTCTATTTGCATGAGTGGCTTTATACCTTAAAATCATGCTAAGAAATCTCACATTTAGATCTGTTACATCATTTACCCTCAAGGACCTTCTGTCATATGTTGCACCAGTTAAGTTCATAACTAGGTCATTGGAGACCTTTTTAGTGATTTACCTGTTGCTCCATATCACGAACCATCTCAGGACCTATGGCCACTCTATCCTCAATACGGTCCTAACTCAAAGGTGTCCTGCAAGGTCTTCCATACAAAGTCTGATATGGTGGCATCCCCAAAGAAGTGTGAGGTCCATTATTATAGGCAAACTCTACTAAATGAAGGTACTCCTCCCATCTGGTCTGATGATCCAGGACGTACATGCGGAGCATATCCTCTAACACCTGGTTAACCCGCTCTATTTGTCCATCCATTTCTGGATGATAGGTTGTACTGAAGTTGAGCTTGGTGCCCATTGCTGCCTGTAATGCCTTCCAAAATGAAGAAGTGAAGAGGGAATCCCTGTTAGAAATAATCTTGCATGGAATGCCATGAAGCCTAACAATGTCTTGCAAGAACACCTATGCCACTGCTGGTGCTGTGAAGGTAGTCTGGACTGGTGAGAAGTGGACCACTTTGTTCAACTTGTCAACTGTCTCCAAGATAACATCATGGCGACAGGATGACATTGGAAGACCAATGATGAAATCCATGGATATATTATCCCACTTCCACTCTGGTATAGCATGAGACTGGAGCAACCCACCTGGATGGCGGTGCTCTGCCTTGACTCTCTGACACTCAAGGCATCGAGCTACTAACTCAACAATAAGTTGCCGCATACCTGGCCAATGATATAACTACCTCAAGTCTGCATGCATCTTCTTAACCCCAGGATGCACTGCATAATGAGCTCTGTGAGCCTCCATGACAATGAACTCTCACAATCCCTTGGAAGAAGGTACATAGATGCGCCCTCTATGGCATAATAGTCCATTAGACTCTAAAGAATACTCTACATACTTCCCCTCCAAGGTCTCTTGAGATCGAATCATCTGTCAAACCTCTAGATACCATCCATCCTCTAGCAACTGCTGCAATATACGGTCTCTCAAATCTGTGCTCATAGATATGGAGTATACCTCATGTCATCTCCTACTCAAGACATCTACCACTATGTTCTCTTTCCCCTTGATGTAGTGGATATCAAAATCATACTCGCATAGAAACTCCATCCATCTCCTCTGATGGGCATTAAGATTAGGCTGGGTGAAGATGTACTGCAAACTCTGAAGGTTTGAATGAAGCTCGAAATGATGACCCAAAAGGAAGTGTCTCCACCTCACAAGTGCATGTACTACTGCTGCAAGCTCAAGGTCATACATAGGGTATTTAAGCTCGTGAGTCTGAATCTTCCAAGACTCGTAAGCTATAACTCGACCCTCCTGCATAAGGATTGCTCCTAATCCATCCAAGGAAACATCTGTGCATACCATGAAATCAACCATGGGGTCTGGCACAATAAGGATAGGTGCACTAGTGAGTGCCCTTTTCAGATCCTGAAAATCCCTCTCACACCTCTTTGTCCACTCGAATTTCTTTCCCTTTCGCTGGAGGGATGTAATGGGATGTGCAACTCTGGAAAATCCCTCAATGAAGCGTCCGTAGTACCCTGCTAATCCCATGAAGCTCCTGACCTCTGTCACACTGGTTGGCACTGGCCAATCCATAATAGCTCTGATCTTTGATGGGTCAATTGAGATCCCATCACCGGATATAACATGCCTAAGGTACTTGACCTCTGATCTAAAGAAAGCACACTTCGACAAACTGTCGAACAACTGGTTGTCCCTCAAACACTACAAAAACTGCCTCAAATGCTCCTCATGCTCCTCCTCATTCTGAGAATATATAAATATGTCATCAAGGAACACAATCACAAATCGGTCGAGGAAAGTGTGGAATACCCCATTCATGAGACTCATGAATACAATTGGAGCATTCGTAAGACCGAATGGGACCACGGTGAACTCATAGTGGCCATATCTGGTACGAAACGTGGTCTTGTGGATATCACTCTCCACAATCATCAACTGATGATACCCTGACTTCAGATCTATTTTGGAAAACACTTTAGCACCCTGAAGTTGATCAAACAAATCATCGATCCTGGACAAGGGATAATGGTTCTTGATGGTTACTTTGTTCAATTGCTTGTAATCCATGCATAACCGAAGGGACCCATCCTTCTTCTTCATGAATATGACTGGTGTGCCCCAAGGGGAGATGCTAGGATGAATGTGACCCTTCTCTAAGAGTTCCTCTAGCTGCATCTTGAGCTCATTAAGCTCATGTGTGGTCATCCTATAAGGTGCTCTCGAAACTGGCTCGGCTCTTGGTACCAGATCTATGTGGAAGTCAATCTCTCTGTTAGGTGGCATACTAGGTAGCTCGACTGGAAACACATCTGCAAACACCTCAAGGATGGGATGATCATATAGGGAAGGCTCCTTCTCATTTTCTTCCTCTCTATCACTGATGGTGATAGCAAACAACTGGCATCCCTTTCGCATGCTCCGCTTAAGATGCATAGCAGAAATCATACGAAGAGACACTGGCCTCTGAATCCCAGTGATTTCTATGGGAGCACCATGATCATCCTCACACTCGATCTTTTTCAAGCGACAATCCATCTTGGCTCTATGGGAGTAAAGCCAATCCATGCCAAGTACGATGCCGTGAGATCTGAGTGGTGTAACTCTAAGGTCTACTAAGGTGGTGGTATTACCAATCTGGAGCGGACATCCCCTAACCTCTGAATCCATTGACAATCTAGCCCCTGATGCTAACTCCACTTCCCAACTGACACCTTGCCTAACTGCCACTAGCCAACAATGCTCCACAACCAATGGAGATATAAAGGAGTCAGTAGCTCCTGATTCAAACAATATAGAAATACTGATACCTCTGATCATACCTGCAGCCTCAATAACTATGGCCTGGTGCTCTACCTAGCGGTTGTCAACCGCTGCGAAGACCCTATGGGACTTTCCCATATCTCCAACTGTAGGCTCTAATGATGCCATCCTCTGACTACTTGCCATTTGAACCTGTGGACACTCTCTCACCATGTGCCCCATGGCTCCACATGTGAAACAAGCACCACATGCCTGAAACTATGCACCCTGAGGCCTAGAGAAAGGCTGCCCACCTGTCCCGCTCGAACCACTGTAACCACCCTTGGAGGACTTTTGAGTCTGTGCCAGAGGTCTATATGTACCCTATGCTCTCTGGTCGTGCCTAGGACCCTATGAATGCCACTGCTTGGGCTTGGAGCCCTGTTGTCCCTGAGGGGGCCTCTGCCTCTGACTCTGCCGTGACTGTTGTGGAGGAGGGGGTTTATAGGACCCCGATGCATTTCTGTGGTTGCCTTTCCAGTGGGGTTTCTGAAACCCAAAAGACTGGGGTGTTAGGTTTTGGTTCTGAAACTGATCCCTCGTGTCTTGTGGCCTGACCTGAATCTCCTCGTCTATCAAGGCCTTCTCCATGACAACCTGAAGGCTCCCTGGAGTGGCCATCCTCACCGGTCCTGCTATCTCAACATTTAGTCCCCTGATAAAATGGTTGACAAGAAGCTTCTCGTCCTTCAAGTAATCCACATAAGGTAGGAGCTCAATGAACTTGCTCTTGTACTGGGTCACTGAGAGACCCTTCTGCTGGAGGTCATGGAACTCATCTATCCTACGTTACCTGAAGTGCTCTGAGAGGTATCTCTCCCTGAACCTCTTTGTGAAGATCTCCCATGTGAGGGTGTCTGCAACTAGGCCACACTTGTATTCCTCCTGTCTCCACCATGTGGAGCCCGTCCCTCTCAAAAGGTGGAGTGCAACTCGTGCCTTCAGATTGCTTTCATAAGAACGCAATGTGAAGCATCGATCTAGGCTCAAAAGCCAAGCCTCAGCTTCTACCCCGTCGGTAGATCCCCCAATAGATGGTGGTTGGAGGCGCAAAACCTCTCTGATCAGATCCCCTGGATCTCGACGTGTCCTCTCAATATAAACAGGTGCGGCTACTAGAGGCAGTCCGGGTAGGTGAATGGACTCAGGCTCGTGCTCAGCCTGGCCCTCTAAGGAATTAGGAGGTGGAATCCTACTCCGTTCCCTAAATGCTAATCTATGGCTCCCTGAGTTCTAGTTCTCTGCATGATGGTCGACTGTTGGAAGCCTATCCTGAACTATCCCAATCAGGTTCTGAAGTGCTAATAAGATGTCTCGGTTTGGGTCAATCGACGGTTCGAGAGGGGCCTCCAGGTTCCCTTCCGGAACTGGTTCCTCCCTATCAACATCTTCACATGCAATACGTGTATGCCTAAGACCCCTTCCGCGCTTGCGAGCTTGTCGTGTAGTTGGAGGCATCCTTATGAGAAAATAAAATAAATAAAAATAAATTAATAATTTTTGGGGAAAAATTTAATTAACTAAATAATGAAAGCGAAATGTAATGGAGAAAGATTCCTAGTGTTGGAAACCTTGCTCTGATACCAAAATGTCGTGCCCAAACTTTTGGGCAAAAACGGAACAACAATTTTTTTTTTGAACAACAAATCTCATAGAATAATCTACATTTATAACGAAGTTAATTATGTTTTGTCTTAACTAAGATGTAGATAGTATTGTTTACTAGGATTGGAATAATTAAATCAATCAATAGGGCGACAATAGTTAGTGAAGACTAATTTATTTCCTAAGAGGATCATCGCAATTTAATTAATTAAATCAACCTAATTAATTCGCCGCTAATTAAAGTCAAGGGATATTTAAATATCTCAATTTCATTCAAAACATTCTAGACCAAAAATAATGATAATGCTATCTTAAATTTAAAATTAATTAATTGGGCACATGCAAATTCATTATTTAAATTTAACCAATAAGGTTACAAATTCAATAATGTCATTTGCCCAATAAATGTACTTTATACTATAGTCAAAATTAATCTCCCCTAAACCTTCAAATTTCAACTATTAAATAATTTGGCCAAAGATTGGCCTCATAGGCTAAAATTCGTATAAAATAATTAATAATTATCATTTACAAATTTCCCCCAAATTAAATTTAACTTGATGTCCGCATTTAATTAAATACAAAAATTATCTATGAAATATCCTTATTAATAATCCTTGATAAAATTACGTCAATAATTGCGACTATATAAAATTTATCCCCCAATTTAAAATTCAGCTAAAAGTGAAAGGGGGTCAAATTATTAATTAAGCGTTCATTAATATTTATTAATAAAATAAAATAAAATAGGTTTTCAACTTAACCTCATATATATATATATTTATATACACCTATATGTATAAACAATTGGATAAACAAGTCTAAATTTATACCTATTTATACATATAGATTTTTTTTAATAAAATGAACCAACTATACCCACTAAATAATATATTGCAACTTACAAATAAACCCTAATATTTTAATAATTAATTAAAACTATAATTCAAATCCCTCGCTTATTTTTATTTGCTAACCCTAACCCGAATATGGGCTAGGGTTGCATTACTAATATGCTTTTATTATTTAAATGCTAACCCTAACCCAAAATTGGGTTAGGGTTGCATTTTTATCAATCAAAATTCTTTTATTTTCCTCTTTGCTTTTACCCTAACCCGAATTTGGGTTAGGGTTTAATATTTTCTTTTTTTTTTGTGAGTGTGTGTGTTTTGTGTGCATTGTAGGGTACAACGATCATGATGCGGTGGCCATGGAGGCAACGATGAGTTTGAGAGAGAGAGCTACAGAGGGGGGGTTTCGAAGGGGGGCAGAGGCATCCACGGGGAAACCACTGTGGATGCCCATAGTGGCAGCCCCGTACCGTTCACTGTGGTTACCCATAGTGGTGGTGCTGACGCCGCCCACTGTGGTCATCCACAGTGGTGGCGCCGACGCCGCCCACTGTGGTCACCCACAGTGGTGGTGCCGACGCCGCCCACTGTGCTTGCCCATAGTGGCAGACGCGGCTCCACCCATTGGGGGTACCCACAGTGGTGGCGCCAACGTCGCCCACTGCGGATGCCCATAGTGGTGGGCATGACCTGCGGCGCCTTCCGGGGAGGGGTAAGGGTTTTGACGCTCCCAACATGTCCTCTTTTTAATTTTTTTTTTTAAATGGGGTTTTAATGCGTGTAAAATATAATATATGTATATAAATATAATATGATTTTAATAGGTTGCAGGGATATAAGACTGTAAGATAAATTATACATTCGGCCAACATACTAACCAGATTACTTCACTTTCTTTGTTATGTATATATTCTTTTTTTTGAATAAATCTTTTTCTTCTCCTTCTTTTTTTTAATTTTTAAATTTTTTTTTATGCAGTGATAAATTCCTAATATAATGACTATCATGGGGATAACACAAAATCTGAAATTGGTAAATATTTCCTTCTTAGGCATAAGGCATATTAGGTCTAACTCTATTCTTTTTAAAACAACTTAGTCATTTGAATAATAAATATTGCCTATTGTTTAACTTGTAGGATTGAATAAAATATAGACAACAAAGTAAATAGATAAGCATTTCTTTCTCCCTTTTGTTTTTATACATCAATTAAATAATCAA
Source organism: Cryptomeria japonica (assembly GCF_030272615.1). Classification (NCBI taxonomy): domain Eukaryota; kingdom Viridiplantae; phylum Streptophyta; class Pinopsida; order Cupressales; family Cupressaceae; genus Cryptomeria; species Cryptomeria japonica. Next base: position 213,056,127 of record NC_081411.1, read on the forward strand.
TGGCTGACAGAAAGCAGTAGGACATAAACTCAATAGCTATATTTTTTTAACCACATACAAACAATCCTTTTAAAACTAACATATTTATCTACTACATTTCTTTTCATTCTAACTTCTAATAGTTAACTGTAGGAAGAGATATATTTAGATTTGCCTATTTTAACTTTCTATTTTTTTTTAAAAATAAAAGAAAATGACAGTAATAAATACAACTACGGCAACATTTAAATATTCCAGAAAAAATACTTAAAACATTTTCATTTCTCTTTCTGCATCTCTTTTTTTTTACATAAATTACAGAGATAATAGGTGATTGATTTTAGTTAAATGACAGATTTAAATAAAATACAATTTTCTTATAATGGATATATTTCAGATAAAAGACCACAGCATTAACATTACAACCTTTCATTCAAAAACACTTTTCTCATAGAATATTTTGAATACAATAGTCAACTTTTACAATGGGTGAAATACCTCAACTGGTCTCTCATTCCTAATAATGATGACTTAAATAAAATAATACATTTCTTTATACAAAAATAAATACAACATAAGCTCCTTATTTACATTTCTGCAACTAAAATATAATATATTCATTTCCTATTCTTTTTTTGCAACTAAATTGAAATCAGCAACTCCTAGCTTTTTTCTTTTTTCTTTTCCAAGCAACCTGCATACAAATCTTAAGGCTGTGACCATGGGGTGCTCACCTCCCAGCCTAGGCTTACTAGAAGCCACCCTCGAGCTTGGAGAACCAAGTCCTAGATGGGTTACACTCAAGCAAACACAACAAGCAAGGGATAAACTCAAGCAAACACATTCCCCTCCCAAGGCTGAAACTTCATCACATAATGTGATGTTTACAAGGGTGGAAGTGGACCAAATACCTTTGAGGAGAACTGCAAGATAGTAGATCACAACCAACTCATGGCAACCAAGAACACAAAAAAAATCATCTTAACCCCACATCCTTATGACCCCCAAGGCATACATGCCATATTTTCTCCCCTTATGACCCCCGAATGCATAAACAAAACTATGCAGCAAGGGTCACATAAACAAACCCTTGAGATCACTCTCATAATGAGAGCCTCTCACTCTAAGGCTGTCAAACTCCTTCCACCCCCAAGACCATCCTACCCTCCCAAGGGTAAGAAGACCTTGCATACTCCCAAAACATAAGAAATGCATAAACAGAAATAAGAGGAAGATCACATAATATTTTCACAAAGGAAAGACAAGGAAAAACAACATTTACATTCAAGCATTCCTACAAACAGATTTCAAACATACAAGTAACACCAACTTTGAATCTGCCAAGGGTATTCTAGGGATAGCTTGGAGAAGAGCAACCCAATTCCACAAATCTTTTCTGCAACACTTAGCCAAAATTCCTATTCCAAAACTAGTTTTTTTTTTTTTTTGGCAAAATTCCAACATCTTCAAAGATGGAGAGTGGGTGATTAACTCACTAAGTCTCAATCTCTAGCCTAAGAAGGCTTCTCTCACTCTTTTCAACCTCTTGGATAGAGTGAGAGGCTCCCATTGGTTGGTCTTCCCTAGGTCTTACACACTCCCTAACCAAGGCACCTCAAGAAGAGGAATGTAATGGGGAAGAGGAATGACACATATCAAGAAGGTTATCTAACCAAGGATGACACTCCTAAAGATGAAATTCGACCATCTAGGAAAACCCACCTTTTTGGGTGGTTAAACAAGCCCTAGGGGAAAGACACATGGCCAAATTTGGCCTTCACCCATAGGTACCCCATGAGGCCCGATAAAAATGCTCCAAAACTGACTCTAGGAGTTGATTTAACCCTTTGAAAGTCCACCTAAAGTTAACCTACGGGTCATCTCCGAGTTGACCCTCCTTATGGCTCACTATCCTAGATTTCTTGGAACCTTCAAGGATAATTTGGAAAAATATCAATTAAACAAAAAGTAAATCTCTCAAAAAGGTGACATGACAATTGCCAACACAACATACAACATATGTGTCAAGTGACACTACAAAATAATTCCACATCACAAATACACACATGGCAATTGTCCCTTGAATGATTTAAACAATTTAATAAATACAATTTACACACATGCAAACATTTACGTTTACGAATAAAATACAATACATACAGGGTGTTGTCTCTCCAAATAGACAACCCCTGGTTTTATGAACGTACATAGGCCTAGGCTTGATTCTCCATAATGTTTCCATGGTCACATGGATAATTTTCCTGCGCATCTCAATTATACATTAGTACTTTCCAATAGTCTCATATAATATTAAACACATAATAAGAATACAAATCAATCACTCTGCATACAATTGACATCATACAAATCAATTTACCATATATCAAAGCAAATCCACATAAGCAATTATCATAGTCCTCATAAACTTAATCCATTCATAAGGTATGCATCATATTTCTAGCATCATAATAAAGTCCTCCAAATCAAATAATAACCTACACCATCTCAATGTTATCCTATTCTAGAATCATATAAAATTCTATATCCACAATGCATAGAAATGAAGCATCAATATATCAATGTTATCCATTTCCTGGGATCATATAAAGTTCTATATCCATAATGCATAAAAATAAAGCATCCATAATAGTTCCAACATGAAAATCACTGAAATGCTAGGATGGGTCGAGGTAGGGCCTCACACCTTACCTAGCTAATCCTCCTATTCTAATGCTAGCTATGTCTGATAGACATTTATTCTTGTATGTTTTTTCCTCATCTCATGCTTTAGTAGCATTGTTAGCCCAACGCGATGATGAAGGTCGGGAAAGAGTAGTTCATTACATCAATTGTAGTTTGATAGAGTATGAAACCTGATATTCTGCTATGGAAAAACAATGCTTAGCCCTTGTCTTTGTGACTCAAAAGCTAAGGCATTACATCCTCCATGCAGAAACATGGGTCATTGCTAAAAATGATGTCCTCAAACACCTCTTTACAAAGTTTGATATCTTAGGAAGGGTGGCCAAGTGGGTAATGCTTCTCTTTGAGTTTGACCTGCATTTCATAACTTAGAAGTCAATCAAAGGATAGGTCATCGCCAATCAATTGGTTGACACTCCCTCGAACAAATATTTTCCCACCTTAGATCTCTTCCTTGACGAGGATGTTCTAATCATTGACTAGGATTCTATGTGGGACATGTATTTTGATGGCTCGAGGTGCCAAATTGGCTCAGACACAGGTGTGGTTTTTATCTCATCGAAAGGAAAGCCATTTCATCTCTCTTTCCATTTGGAATTTCACTGTACCAACAACATCACCGAGTACAAAGCCCCCAATTGTAGGATTTTGTGCTGTGATTGCCATGGGTGTGAAGAACATCCATATCCATGGAGATTCTGAGCTTATTGTAAACCAAGTGATCGGTGCCCACCATGTTAAGCATTTGAATTTATCTCAGTGTAAGGATTTGGTATTGACCATACTGAAGCAATTCACTACTTACACAATTGATAGCATCTCATGGAGGGAAAATCGTCATGCAGATGCAATGGCAAGTGTTGCTTCCCTTGTAGGCCCAAACTTTGGTCAGGATGAATATCAATTTGTGGTACACGTCCTCTGCTCTCTAACCATATCTGATCAAACTCAATTTGATAGCCTTATGTGTGCCCATGTCAATTTGGGAGAATGGTTCGCACACGTCTTCAATTATCTAAAGACTAAAAGTTTTTCCAATGACGCTAGCAAAAGTTTGCAAGTACAGATTCAGAAGTTGGTCACTCGATATATTCTCTTATCTAACGTACTTTATAAGAGATCATAGAATTGTCTTCTTTTGTGTTGTCTAACAAAATCCGAGATCCCCCTTTCCCTTCATGAAGCCCATTCAGGCTCAGGAGGTGGACATTTTAGAGGGAAATCTATGATACAAAAAATTGATCCACATGGGGTACTATTAGAAAATGATGGAACAAGATTCCTTTTCCTTTGTTAAAAAGTGTCCCCAATGTCAATAGCATGGAAACTTGACTTGAGCCCCTGCACAGGAGCTCTATATTTAGGTCTCTCCATGTTGTTTTCAAACTTGGGGATTGGAAATCATTGGCAAGATATCTCCCCCTTTGTCTAAGGGTCACGTCTTCATTATCACCACTACAAATTACTTCATGAAGTGGGTTGAGGTGGCACTACTGAGATTAACTACTGCTGATATGATTTGTGGCTTCATCATGGATAATATCATTTCTTGATTTGGCTTGCCTTCTACCCTTATTTTTCATAATGGTACGCCTTTTAAGAACAAGGAGGTAAAGCAGTTTCTTGAAAAATTTCACATTCAACACCACTTCTCTACACCTTACTATTCACAATCTAATGGTCAAGTGGAAGCATTTAACAAGAATATTGAACAGATCTTATGTAAGACTGTTACTAAACATGGTAAATATTGGCATGTACAGTTAGTATACATGTTATGGGCCTATCACACAAGTGTTCGTACGGCTATAGGAACAACACCTTATAACCTTGTGTATGGTGTTGACGCTATTATGGGCCTATCGCATGAGTGTTCATATAGCTACAGGAATGACACCTTATAACCTTGTGTATGGTGCTGATGCTATTATGCCTCTTGAATTGGAGATCCCCTCTTTGTGGGTTTCCTTAAAAGGGGTTATTGATGATGATTCCTATCACACTCTTCATTTGAATCAACTTGAGTTGTTAGATGAGCGTCACTTAAAGGCCCTTCAACATCTTCAAGCTTATAAAAAATCTCTATATAAACAATATAACCAAAGTGTACTACTTGGAACTTTAAGATAGGTGACTTGGTTCTTAATGAGAACCAGAGAAATATTAATGCACCACCTAACCAAAGATGAAAGTTTAGCCCAAATTGGCAAGGTACATACATTATCACCTCCATTTATGGTTCTGGAGCCTATGGTTTATCCTCCATGGATGACACCCTCAAAGAACTTATCAAATCCACACACCTATGTAGATACTATGCGTAGAAAATGCGTAGTATGTGTCTTATGCATGATACCTAGAGGTCTTTGGAGACATCATGTCCTGACACATATCCTTCATTGACATGAAATTCATCTCTATATTATGAAGTGATTATACATTGTTACGTCCATGTGTGTGTGTGCGTGCACATGTACATGATATCTCTACATAGATCATCATAAGATTTCATGCATATGAACATATGTAAGTTAAATCATGTTAAGCATCTAAATCTAAATCATCCATCACATGAGCATATAAAATAACAACAACATCCATTCATGAAGACACAAGATAGAATAACAATGTCGAATCTCATATATATATATGTGTGTGTGTGTGTGTAATGCATGGTGTTAATGTACATGTATCATATCACTACAAAAACATGTGAAGCTGTCATATGTATCTCAGATATACATCAATACATCCATGTATAGATACAAAAAAAATCCTGTACATGAAGTGAATCAAAAATGTCTCATGACTGCCTTGGTGGGCGAGTCCTTGAGGTCATTGGCGTTGGAGGATCCTGGTCCCGACGAGAAGGCTGTCTAACTGAGGTCGACTGTGATCTTGTGACAATAGTGCTCCACAATCCTAGGCCCCTCAGCCCTCCTCGTAAATCAGTGACAGTCTCCTGCTATGTCATTAGCTCCTCTTGTGTTACCATCTCCCATTGGCACAATGCCTCGAGGTCTGCTCTCAACTGGCGCACTCAGGGGTGGTTGACTTGTGGTACCCTGCTAAGTAGCCTCCACCTATCACCGGAGGCATCGACCTGGATCTACAGAGCATCACGTGCCCTCATAGCACTCTCAACTCACGTCATTTGCCAGTCTCTCTCTCCGACAACAACGTGGACCTCTTGCAAGGCCTGATCCTGTTACCCCATCATAATGGTCAGCTACGCTACTCCCTGCACCAGCTCCACTCGACCCTCCTCATATGTTGTCCATAGCCATGCTATAGGATCGAACAAATGCACGTGTCTCCCTGCTGACTAGATGGGCCGATAGGTGTCCAACAGAGGACCTCAGGTCTGACATCGGAGATGACCTCTATGAGAAGTTGGTGGATGAAGCTCAACCACTCAGCCACACCCTTTGCAAACACAAACATTTTACATGAGTAACCATCATATCCAAAATCTTTACGTCTATGCATATGCAAGAAAAACTAAAGTGCATAAATTGAAATCACAAGTACATACTAGGATTACCCCTCTGCCAGTTTGGATTTCACGAAGGCACCTTGCTGGAGGATCCCTCTGCGGCCACCTCCGTTGCTGCTGGTCCCACTCGTGGTATAGATAGTGGTGTATTGGTGACGGTGGAAGAGCCCTAACAACTAGTATAGAGGTTTATGCACAAAGATGGTGGTTAGAAAAGTGGACAACATCCAAAAAAAACTTGGAAAAACAAGCAGTGCATACGCAGTTTTAAAATTTCAAATTCCCGCGTATGCGCTTAGGTTTGTTCTTCCCGAGCCTAGAAAAGGTAGCACATACGTGCTTCTCTTAGGAAAATGAGCACGTACGCGCTACTCCTAGGAAAATAAACGTGTATGCACTGCTTATAGGAAAATGAGCACGTGCACGCTCATAATCCAAATAAAATTGCATACACGGTGCCTGGTAAAAAAAGTTTTTAAAAAAAAACTGGGTCTCATTTACCTGTAAATCGCATTTTTAACTTCGTTTTTTCCCCATTTTCTCACCTAAACTACAAACGGGGTGCTAGATTTGTCCTCCAGGCTATGGATCAAGGTTATTTTTTGTTTATTTTTGTCTTTCTTTTCGGTTTATGCAATTTGTTTTACATTTTGAATTTAATTTCATCAATTTTGATTAGGTTTTTTCATTTTTTGTTTCAAAAACCAGATTCTTCTAATCCAGAACAAGAACAACCAAATGCACCTCCTGAAAACCCACAAGAACAACCAAATGCACCTCTTGAAAACACACAAGAACAACCCCCAATTCCTCCTTTTGACCGCACAACTGAAACACAGGAAGAATTAATTAATCAGTTAGGACAAAATACGTCTAAAATCAATAGACTGATTGTAAAATTAAAAACTTCTGAACTTGACCATCATCAATCCCTTGCCACTAGCCTAGAAACATTAGCTAGTGGTGCCATAGCTATTTCCACAGAAATTACCAAATGGGGAAGCTTTAGGGATAGGTGTCGTCAATTCTATGCCAATGGGCTATCATACGATGGAGTAAAAAACAAAAATATTTTTAAACAACAAATATGTGCCCTTTTTGTTGATCCCAAAACTGGTCAATCATTACCTCTTAATGCAAAGAGGTTTCCCATACATTGGTGTACCAACGCGCAGATGAAGAATCTTTTTTGGCAGAGGTGGTCGATGGTCTTTGATGATCCACCTTGTAATAATTATGAGGTGCCATTATATTTTTTGAGAAAAATATATTGTGAGTTTGTGCTCAATGTGCGGCCAAACTATTTTGACATGAGAGAGTTTCATGGTAGAGGTGGTGGCTCTGCCCAAGATAGACTTGGAGCCCATAGGCGATTAGTCGCGAAGAGTTGCCGCCCCCTAGCACCCAAACCCAAGGTGCATCAGGCTATCCCATTAGAGCTGAAAGAGTCAATGGAGCTACAGACTCTTCAGGCGGCCACAACATTGATTGGTGCCATCATCTAGCATGGGACATCATTAGCACACTCTATTGTATTGGATGATGAGCCGTTAGAGGACGATAGAGAGCCCATCGAGCATATGTGTGTTAGTTGCTCAGGGATATGCTCGGGGATAGATGATGCAGCCGGTGCAGATGGATACTCATATCATTTGTGCATGATTTGCGGTTGTAGATGTAAGGCTCACACAGTTGAGGATGTTGCACTGACAGATGAGTTGATGGACATGATGTTTGCCCATGAGCCACAGACACAGGTGTGTTGATTTGAATTCATAACATTTTATTTATCAGTCTCTTTAAATTTGTAATTACATAAATGAATTTTCATTTATACATCGATTTAAATTGAGACAAATAATATGCATTTTAGGATGCAGCAGCGGTATCCCATACACCTCCCCCAGTTACCATAGCTGCAACTTTGATGCTTGAGGTATAAATTTTGTAACATGTTAAAATAGAATAGTACACTTTGAATTCAAAAAAATATAAGATATTCTAACTATCTTTAATGCTTGGTCCAATTTCTGGTTTGTAGGTGTTGACAGGGGATGAAATGTCCCAGATTGATGACATCATGCTCTCAGCGATCGATTTTGGCCTACAAGGCTATACGGTATCATATTTTGTACAACTCTTTTTATGTATTGTTTTGATGGAATATGCAAGTCATTTAATTTTAGATTTTTAAAATTATGTTTAATTTATTATCTGTACTAATATCTCATGTTAATTTTGTGTTTTTAGGGTACCCCCTCCGCATCTAGGGCTCGTCCTAAGAAAAGGAATTCTTCGAAGATGCCAAGACGTGTGAAGAAGGTAATTGAACACATTTTTAGTTGTACAATTATTTGAAAATGTTGAAATCAAGTATTAGTTGGGGTTTGTAGATTGATTAGTGTTTTTTGTCTATTTTACATGTACAATGACCATTGAGCTTTGTGGATATGTTGAATGCACCTGATTCGCCCGCGGATCAAGAGAGGGCGGAGGTATGTATCTTTATTTTATTTTCTTGATTTCATGATTATATGCACGCGTACATGTGGACTTGTGATATATTATAATCTTATAATTTTTTCATACAGGAAATATCCATACCTATTTTGTCAATGGTGAACCCTCCTCCTTGCACTGGAGAAGCATCTTAGGATCCGATACACTTTTGTTTGATATGTAAAATTAATTGTTTTCAACCTTCAATACTTATCATTATATTAATTGTATTTAATCTTTGTACATTTTTTGTATAGGTAATAGCATCAGTTTCTACATCGATGGTGAGCCATCCTCAGTCCATTGGAGAAGCATCTCAGGCATAGGTACGTCATTGTTCTCTATATTATAGCTTTTAAGTGTTTTTGATATATTTATGTTAGTACATTGTATTAATTGTACATTTAATCTACAATAGACTCCTTTGCGGTACGACCATAACGTGGATCCATTTAAGTATGTCTTCAAGAAAACTCCTAAGAGTGACAAGGAGAGGAGAGCGAAGACATTAGCTCCTGGATCAGCCGATGAGGTAATCTACATTTCAATTGCAAAGGAATTAAAGTTAAATGCATAGTTATGTTGTTAATTGTGAACTATTTTTACAAAAGAATTCTAACTTGGCTTTTGAATTGTGGCTTTGTAGCCATCTACAGAGCCACGTACTGCGCCGAAGAGGGTTGATTTTGATGATCCACCACAAGTTTAGGATCATATAGTGTTAGTTTTGGTCATAGAATGACCAATACATATAGATGTATTCTAAATTTTTATTGTATATCGATTTGGACATGGCATATGCCACATTTTTGTAATACGTGTATTGACTTGGCAGACATGCCTTTTTTTATATATATAAATATCGATATTCGATCCAATAAATGTGTAATGAGTTCATTATTTTGTATTCGTTGTATTTTTGTGGTTGTCCTTTTATAAATTTAAATGAATATTTGAATATGTAATCAACAATATGAAATAAACAACAAAAATATATGATATAAAACATTGCAATCGTGGAATATGATTTGATAAAATTTCTAAAATGTTGAATTAACCCTACAAAACTCCTTGTATTCAGTTCATTATTGTGTATTTGTTGTATTTGGTGGCTGCCCTTTTATAAATTTAAATGAATATTTACATATGTAATTAACAATATGAATATAAACAACAAAAATTGACAATATGAATATAAACAACAATGTGTTTGGCGTGAGAGCACCCTCACGCTCACAATGGTCAAATTTTGTTCGTCCTATGCACAAATCGACGTCGCGAGCGCGTCTGGGTGGGAAGGTTTATGCTAGGCATGCCCCTGTCGTGCATCCCAAATCACCATAATGTTGAGAGTCATACCCTACCGATGCGATCTCTCAAGTGCCCTGAGTCCAAAAAATTGTCAAAATTTGACGGACTGTTTCTTCCAATCCACGACACATACAGTTGATCTGTTTGATCTCATGGGGGTCGCATGAGGCTCCTCTACAATGGCCTATCTTGTTTTTTGACGACTCGAAGCCATTTTCAATTACTAGCATTTTTTCGCCTGCTCCAAATACCATCAGTTGCTTGCAAGGAAAAGTTGCAAGATTGGCTAGAATTGATTCTGTTCGTCGTATGCACAAACCGACATCGTGAGTGCATCAGGTGGGTAGGTTTACACTAGGCATGCCCCTATCATGCATCCCAAAGCACCAGATCGTCGAGAGTCATACCCTACCGGTGTGATCTCTCAAGTGCCTTGAGTCCAAAATATTGTCAAAATTTGACGGACTGTTTCTTCCAATCCACGACACATACGGTCGATTTGTTTGATCTCTTGGGGTCACATGAGGCTCCTCTACAATGTCCTATCTTGGTTTTTGATGACTCCAAGCCATTTTCAATTAGTAGCATTTTTTCACCTGCTCCAAAAACTGTCAGTTACTTGCAAGGAAAAGTTGCAAGATTGGCTAGAATTGATTTTGTTTGTCGTGTGCACAAACCGATGTCGTGAGTGTGTCTGGGTGGGCAGTTTTATGCTAGGTATGCCCCTGTCATGCATCCCAAAGCACCAGAACGTCGAGAGTCATACCCTACCGGTGCGATCTCTCAAGTGCCCTGAGTCCAAAAAATTGTCAAAATTTGACAGAATGTTTCTTCCAATCCACGACACATATGGTCGATCTGTTTGATCCCATGGGGTTGCATGAGGCTCCTCTATAATGGCCTTTATTAGTTTTTGATGACTCGGAGCCATTTTCAATTAGTAGCATTTTTTCGCCCGCTCCAAAAATCGTCAGTTGCTTGCAAGGAAAAGTTGCAAGATTGGCTAGAATTGATTATGTTCATCGTGTGCACAAAATAACATCACGAGCGCAGCCAGGTGGGAAGGTTTACACTAGGAATTCCCCTGTCATGCATCCCAAAGCACCAAAACATCAAGAGTCATACCCTACTAGTGCGATCTCTCAAGTGCGCTGAGTCCAAAAAATTGTCAAAATGTGACAGACTGTTTCTTCCAATCAATGACACATACGGTTGATCTGTTTGATCTCGTGGGGTCGCATGAGGCTCCTCTACAATGGCCTATCTTGGTTTTTGACGACTCGGAGCCATTTTCAATTAGTAGCATTTTTTCGCTTGCTCCAAAAACTGTCAGTTGCTTGCAAGGAAAAGTTGCAAGATTGGCTAGAATTGATTCTGTTCATGGTGCGCACAAACCGACGGCATGAGCACGTCTAGGTGGGAAGGTTTATGCTAGGCATTCCCCTGTCATGCATCCCAAAGCACTAGAACGACGAGAGTCATACGCTACCGACACAATGTAGAAGTTGTTTGACAACTTTTTTGACAATTTTTTTGACAACAATGACAATTTTTGCTCAAATTGTATCTAGTCTCAATCTATGACCCCTATGACTCGATAATGACTCAAATAATTATCCATGATTATACAAGAATAAAGAATGCTCATGATTGACCAGGGACACATCACATATACTCAAAACATAGTCACAAAACATTGACACACAAAATAGTCACAAAACATTGTCACATATTATTCAAATATTTGCCTCTAAATATGGTCAAATCAGCTCTTGGCTATTTGATTATACAAAAAATTGTCTTACAAATCATCTCATGGGCTTTTATACAAAATTTGGCATTACAATATGTGCGATTCAGCTCATCGCCATTTTAATATATAAATCATCTCATGGGCTTTTATACAAAATTTGGCATTACAATATGTGCGATTCAGCTCATCGCCATTTTAATATACAAAATTTGGCATGTACATATGTACAAATCAACTCATTGCCACCTAAATATACAAAATTATGCCTCTAAACATGTAAAAATCAGCTCATGGGCATTTATATATACAAAAAATGAATATAGAACAATTCATCGACGATTTATACAAAATTCTCAAAATCATTCTACTCTGAACCATAGAATCAATCAAGTGAGCCTTCAGGATCGACTCTAACCCGTATTGTGTCAAGTATTGCCTTGTGGTCGAATTCATGAACTTTCCATAAAATCGTGTTATGAGGTCTACCACGATACTTCATCAAATGAATATTTGTTGCAACAACAAGGTTAGAGAAATGAAGAATATGTCTGTGTGTTTCAAAGTCCTCGAACAACCAAACATCACAATTCTTGATAGGGTATCTCTGAAGCCATGTTCCTGTCATGACAACAGACCCTATTGGGTACTCAATACCCTCTCCATCAATGATTGTGGTTGTCAATTTTCTTTTAGGCTCAACACAATGACACAAATAGTAATTTTTTCCTTCTTCATTGTTCTCTTCTGCAACAACTGCATACACATGACCCGCATTTTATAAAGTATTAATTAATACCAAAAATAAAGTATGATGTACAACAAAATGAACCAAAAAGAATATTTACAAAAAAATTAACTCAAAAAATCACCTGAATCCACTAGGTCAGATACATGATCAAAATCCACTGATGTCTCCATCTAGCTCAATTGTAGTGCTTTGGGAATTTGATATGAATCAATGGGAACCAAAGGTCTACAAGACCATTTGTCAACCCACTCTTTTGATTCACATTCTTCCCACAAACAATACATGCATGAAGAGCAAAAACATACCATCTGTCTCGTATAAATTACCAGTGAACTTGAATTTGAACTCATAAATGAGTGCATGTCACTCGATCCTGCAATTGTACAACAATCTAGATAGTTTTCAATGTTAGATTCAGTGATCAACCAAAAATATCCACAAACCAATGACATACCTGGATTACCTGGACCCATCGTAGACTTACACCATCGCACAATTGTTTCTGCATCTACCAACTCAGCACCACCTTCGTACTTCAATTCTTCCCTGGCTAGGGCTCTTTTCACACATGCTCCTGCATCATCATGCTCTCCCTTACCATGTCCAGCCTCAGTGAAATTCCAAAAATGTTGTACACCACTTGTCACATGCATCCTTGTGAACTAGTAAAAAATCCTTGCATTCTTGAATTGTGTGGTGCAATTATCTGACCATATTAAGTGTCGGTTGTATCATATGTTCCTTTCCCTTAAACTATCATAGAAAACTTTAAAGCATCCTTGTACAAACTCCGATGAATGAGTACGATCATCAATTATGTAGAAGTGATACTCTCTTACAACCTTTCTATCCTCCTCTGTGCTATCATCTACATGGATGATTGCTATGTGTACAAAAATAGAAACTTGTGTAGAGTGATAATACATGGATTGCACTTCATTTTGAGGTTGTAGTGTATAATTTTCAGTGAAATCAATGATAGAGACAATGGTGCCAAGAGGAAATGTGTCTTTACATAACTTGAATTGATCATCTAACCATCGAGCTCTATGTGTATGCATTATGTACTCATAAACTAGTTTCTCTTGAAACATTTTCATAAATTGAGCTACACATATATCATTTTTCACTAGCTAACATCTCTTCAAATATTTTCTATCTTTAACTCCATATGTGACTGTCTTGTATTTTCCGAAAGAAACTAGTTTCGTACCAAATCATGTGTGCTCTCCAAATGTATGCATCTTGGTAAACGTTGCAAACCACCACATATAGCACAAGAACCTTTCAAACAAGGCATCTTATAATAAATGCAACCATCATGTCTATTACATAGCACATTTGAAATAAATTCTCTTGCCAACTTAGGAGGTGCTTGTATATTACATTCCTGCAAAACATCGTTAGTGTGCAAAGTAGAACAAATATGACGAAAAATATCATAATGCATGGAAAATTCAATATGCATCCTACAACAACACATGGTGCGTACATGATTAATCTTAATATAAAAAGGTTTTGCCATTTCAAAAAATCTTTGAGAAATTTTTATTTGAGGAAACTTTTGAACGAATCTTTCATAAAATTTAGTTTGAGTTATATCCAAATAGTGTTTTGCATGTGGCTCACGATTTTTAGACCCAATTCATCTTCTAACAACAGCTCTTTGGTTGGGCGATACTCTTGTGTTGTCATGCCAAAAATTTTCAATTAATGTTTTTAGTGCATCTACAACAACCTTGTCTTTGCGTGGTAGTCTACTCGAGAATGCCCAAAGAGAATTATGGTTAGGTTCCTCTATTTTTTCTCGCCTCTCTAATGCTTTACTTAATGTTGTTCTACTAACGTTTAATGACTTACTTGTTTTTCTTATCAAACGATCTTTTTTTATTTTCTTGCTCATTATGGTTGATGTAATGACACGTCGAGTAGCATTAGAATCTTTACTACGTGATTTTGAACCAATAGATTGATATGCATCAAATAGATTTCTGACAATAGTTCTTTCACTGTTACTTTCAGATGATCTTAGGCCTAGAATTTTCATTGTCTCTAAAATTCAAATTTTTAATCATTTGAACAATTAATTGACATCTTGCAGTTTGATTTAAGTTTTTAAAATAGTTTTGCCATATTCTTTTAACCATTCTCCTACAAGTTCGTTCATTCAGTTTATTGGGCATTGACTTCAATATATTCTCATCAATGTCAATTAGATACTTTGGTTTCCTACGAATGATTCTAGGAGGTGTTAACATCGATGCATTATGTACATTCAATTCATCAAGTAGAGAAGGTGTAATATGTTCATCATTTAATTGATTATTCAATGCGGTATCTTCTTCAATTGCATTAGGTTCAAACGGTAAATTATCAAATGTTTCTTCTTCAATTGCATTAGGTGCATTATATTCGTTTGGTAAATCGAATTGAGATGTTGAGGATGACATACCTTCTTCTCCCATTGTTCTTATGTCACACAATTTCTTCATATGTTGCCTTTGTCTTTCCTTTTGAGCCTCTCGTTGTTCCATCGTTCCTCGCTTGTTCTTTCCCCTGGTTGATATTGGTTGACCTAAATAGAATCATATTACATATATATGTAAAGAAAAGTTCAAAAATAAATAAATAACCATAAATATGCATCTTATCACTATTTTTTGGAATCAAAATATTAAACAATCACAATTCAATCATTTGAAACCATGCAAAAACAAAAAACTAATAAAAAAAAACAATTCAATCATTTGAAATCATGCAAAAATAAAAAAATTCACTTACTTTTATGTATACAACAGTGATAGAAGTGCAGACATAGTTCCAGTGGGGCCTTCAACGACCTCAAAAACTTCTTTTGGGGCCGTTGAGGCTCTTGGGCAACTAAAAATATGTCTATAAATCACGTACGCGCTGTTAGACCATAAAATGTTGACAAGCCCAATGATATTCTTTTTTCCCATTCTGGGTTGATAAGTAGTGCGTACGTACTACTAAGCCTAAAAATGTTATCGCAGGGTAATGAATAATGGGAATAGTACCTCGTACGCGCTTATGAGTAATAAGTACCCGCATACATGCTACTAAGCCTTAAAAAAGGTATGGCAGGGCAGGGAACTAATGGTTTCAGTACCTCGTATGCGCTCTTGAGAGGTAGAGGGAGAGAGAGAGAGAGAGAGAGAGAGAGAGAGAGAGAGAGAGAGAGAGAGAGAGAGAGAGAGAGAGAGGAGAGAGAGAGAGAGAGAGGTGGGAGAGAGAGAGAGGGGTATGGAGGAAGGGAGAGGGAGAGAGGAGAGAAGAGGGGGGGAAGGGAGAGAGAGAGAGAGAGAGAGGAGAGAGAGAGAGAGAGAGAGAGAGAGAGAGAGAGAGAGAGAGAGAGAGATGAGAGAGAGAGGAGGAAGGGGTTGGAGGAGAGGAGAGGGAGAGAGGGGAGAGAGGGAGAGGAGAGGAGAGGGGAGAGAGAGGAGAGAGGGAAGGAGGAAGGAGAGAGAGGGAGAGAGAGGGAGAGAAGTCGGGGGGGCTACGCGGAGGAGAGAGACGA